>NC_133326.1:628640439-628940439 GCF_042186555.1 Aquarana catesbeiana | reverse complement strand
CCCATAGTTTGTAGACACTATAACTTTTGCGCAAACCAATCAATATACGCTTATTGGGATTTTTCTTTACCAAAAATATGTAGTAGAATACATATTGGCCTAAATTGATGAAGAAATTTCATTTATTTTTTAAAATTTATTAGGTATTTATTTTATAGCAGAAAGTAAAAAATATATATATATATTTTTAAATTGTCTGTCTTTTTTTTGTTTATAGTGCAAAAAAAAAAAAAAAACGCAGAGGTGATCAAATACCACCAAAAGAAAGCTCCATTTGTGGGGGAAAATATTACATCAATTTTATTTGGGTACAGCGTCGCATGACCGCGCAATTGTCAGTTAAAGTAACGCAGTGCCGTATCGCAAAAAAGTGGCCTGGTCATTAAGGGGGTAAATCTTCCGGAGGCCAAGTGGTTAACAAAAGGCTCAAACTATCGCACCATGTTATCTGAATGAAATAAATTAATATAAATGAATTCTTTGTTTTTGTTATAATTTATTTTGATTCCTTAAAATTAGTTACTATTGTCATTTAAAATTTTGGATACATCCGAATCACGCAAATGTCTAATCTAAATGTATATCACAGAGAGCACCGCTGGTGTAAAGGAGACCTATCTGTTCTTTACCATTGTGCTGATTAATCTGAATGGCTACTTTACGGTAATGCAGACAGTTTGAAATAAGCACATATTTGTCGGTGAGGGCACTTATTGTATGCAGGCTTATGTAACCCTTGTCCCCTTGTCATCTTAAGCCTCGTACACACGATCCGATTGTTGGCCATTTGATTTTTGTCCAAAGAGCGTGTACCAGGAACTTGTCTTGCATTCTAAAGCCTTGTACACACAATCGGATTTTCCGACTGGAAATGTGTGATGACAGGCTGTTGGCGGAAAATCCGACCATTTGTACGATCTATCAGACAATTGTTTTTGGATTTTCCGCTGACAAATGTTGGATCGCAGGTTCTAAAAATTTTCCGCGGACAAATGTCTGTTGTCGGATTTTCCAAGCGTGTGTACACAAGTCCGTCGGACAAAAGTCCAAAGTACAGACACGCATGTTAGGAAGCAAGGACGAGCCAGAAGCGGTCGGTCTTGTAAACTAGCGCTCGTAATGGAGAATTAACATTCGTGACGCGGCAAATTATGAAATCTCGAAATGCGGCGCACAATTCTCTTCTTCTTTAATGGGATAATAATGAAGCTGCTTTGCTGGTGATACTGATGGAGTTATTGCAAACTAATTTTCAAAGGCTTTTTTTTTCTAGTGATATCAAGAATAATATTATTATGTTTTTTTTTTTGTTTTTTTAATTTGGGCAAGTTACCACAACACCATTATCACGTCGTTTTTAAGATCAAAGATACAACTATGTTGGTGTCCCTTGTCAATTTTACATTGTATTTTTTAAATGTCTTAAATGTGTTAACTGCCTACTCCCAAACTGTCATTTGAAGTAAAACACATAGCCAAGTATTATTCTACACAATTTTTTTATTGTGCATTAAAAAAAGAAAACAAATAAAATTAGACATGCTATCTGCCAATAGAACTTAACCAAAAAGTGCATTCTATGCATCCAAAAATAAAGAAAATATACCAAATCAAATCATTATTCAACCAAAAAAATTATGTCAAAGCATTAACACCAAGGCCAATAATAAATAACATGTTATCTCCTTATTCCGAACCATGGCTGGTTGACGAACGGTCATTCACAAACGAACTGAAAAGTGCAAAATGAAAAGTGCAAACTGAAAAGCGTGAATCAACACTCATCAAACTTCTACTAACGCAAAAAACAGAAGGAGCCCAAAGGGTGGCGCTAAAGAGCTGAAAAACAACGCAGTACGTCACTACGTTCATATTTGTTGGCCGACAATTCCTTGCCGTGTGTATACAAGACAAGTTTGGCCAACGCCCTTCGGACAAAAGTCCACGGTTTTGTTGGCCAACAATCCGATCGTGTGTACGAGGCTTTACGGTACACAAATTGTCGGCCAACAAACACGAACGTAGTGACGTACTATGAGGCATTTCAGCTCTTAAGCGCAACCCTTTGGGCCCCTTCTGCTAATGTCGTGTTTGGTGAGCATTGATTCCGAGCATGCGTGTTTGTACTTTCGACTTTTGTGTGACGGACTTGTGTACAGATGATACGAAAATCTGACAACAGATCATTGTCCCCCGAAAATTTACTAGCCTGCCATCCAACATTTGTTGGCCGAAAGTTGGACAATTGTCAGAAGGAGCGTACTAACAGTCAGATTTTAGGACAACAGTCTGTCAACAGACAATCCCCTGCCAACAATCGGATGGTGTGTACGAGGCTTTAATGGTATGTGACAGTACATGCTGACCACAACCGTGCAGTCAATAGAAAAGATTTGCAAAGGGTCACGCAGGGACTGTCTATATACCAAAAAATTGCTCGTTATGCAAATTTGAGAACATAGACACACACACAATAGCAGTTTAATGACATGTGCACAAAGTGTAAAAATAATATGTGACTTTGCAAAATGGGAAAAAAAATATGAGCTTAGGTATTGAGTAACAAAGCCGTTGTTTTCTTATAATATCCTTGAAAGAGCTTTAAATAAATAATAATCCTCACTATTTAAGTACCTTGTTTTTTGGCTTCTGAAAATCGGCACGTTTTTGGTGTAGGATTATCTGTGCTAATTCATGTCATATGAATTGCCATTACCCAACCCGCTGAACAGTGAATTTTTTTTCCCGCTAATGCATACCTAGTAGTGGTGCTTATACCATTTTCAGACATATTATTATTTTAGAATAATGGAACAACTAATTTGTTCTAGCCCCAAAAAAAATAGTGCTAAATATGTTGCTTACCCTTAAAGTGATTGTAAAAGCAGAAGGTTTTTTTATCTTGATGCATTTTATGCAATAACCCCTTTCAGACGGCCCACCACACATTTACTGCGGCAGGGCGGCCCGGTTGCGTGAAAAAAACGTACCTGTACGTCGTCTCTTCCTGGGTCTGGGGTGTGTGTGCCACTGGTGACCTGCTCCCGCTGTGATTGGACACAGTGGGAGCCAATCAGTTTGTTTGGCAGAACGTGATGTCCGCTGGGACCCGTCGATCATTGACAGGAGAGGCAGAGCGGCGGTCTGCCTATGTAAACAAGGCAGATCGCCGTTCTGCTAGAGAGGAAGGTGGAGATCTTGTGTTCCTGCTGAGCAGGAACACAGATCGATCTCTTCCTCCAGTTAAGCCATCCCCCACACAGTTAGAAAGCACTCCCTAGGGACACATTTAACCTTTTGATCGCCCTTGATGTTAACCCCTTCCTTGCCAGTGTCATTAGTACAGTGACGGTGCATTTTTTTTAGCACTTATCACCGTATAGGTGTCACTGGTCCCCAAAAAGTGTCACTTAGTGTCCGATTTGTCTGCTGCAATGTCACAGTCCCGCTAAAAATCGCTAATCGCCGCCCGTAGCCTCCCTGGCGGTTTTCCCGAGTGTGGCTCGGGGTTAAAATTCAGTACCATTAGCGGTAACCCCGAGCCACACTCGGGATCGCATTGCAGGATCCTGGGGCGGCGTTACTTACCTTGTCCCCGGGATCCTGCGATGTCACCCGCAGTGTCCGAGGGCTCCGTCCTCCTCCGAAGCCTCTCCGTGCCAGGCTCCGTTCCCTGCGAGCGGCGCGACGCACGGGGGCGGAGCCTGGCGGCAAATTAAAAAAAAGTAAAAATCATAACACATACAGTACTGTAATCTTACAGATTACAGTACTGTATGAAATTATTTCACATCCCTTTTGTCCCCAGTGCTTTGTCCTATGCCCTGCATGCAGTTCTATATTATATATACTGTTCTTTCTGGCTGGAAACTGGAGATTGTCCATAGCAACCAAAAAGTGTCCCTTTACGTCAAAAGTGGCTTTAGATCAGCTAGAAAACAGCGATAGTAAATTAGAACACTTGCAGAATTGAGCGATAGTGAATCATGGGGAAATGTATTTTATTATTATATTATTTATTTTTTTTAATTATTTATTTTTATTTATTATATTATAATTTATGTTTTTGTGTTTCAAACTTGATCATACCCGGGATATCTACTAGACTCTGGTTTGGACAGATTTAAGTGTGTTATTGTTAAGATTTACAGACCTACAATATAAAACGCCAAATTTCCATGCAAAATAATTGTACCGCTTTCAGCACCTAAAATCCGAAATAATCATACCGCCAGGGAGGTTAATAGTAAAAATAAAAAGTCCATAAGACTATCCCATAGTTTGTAGACGCAATAACTTTTGCGCAAACCAATCAATATATGCTTATTGGGATTTTTTTTTACCAAAAAACATGTAGCAGAATACATATTGGCCTAAATTGATGAAGAATGTGTTTTTTTATAGATTTTTTTTTTGGATATGTATTATATGTATAGAAAGTAAAAAAATATATATATTTTTTTTAATTGTTGGTCTTTTTTTGTTTATAGTGCAAAAAAACCCCAAAAAACTCAGTGATCAAATACCAAGAAAGCTCTGTTTGTGAGAAAAAAAGGACGTCAGCTTTATTTGGGTACAGCGTCCCACGATTGCGCAATTGTTAGTTAAAGCGACGCAGTGCCATATCGCAAAAAGTGGCCTGGTCTTTAAGGGGGCAAATCCTTCCGGGGCTGAAATGGTTAATGCTGCTTTAACCCTTTAACTATCATACGGACTTTCAGGTTTGGAAGCCACCTGATGACTTCCAAACATCCCCAGTAAAGGCCGCCAACCCCTATCTTGTGCATATATCCTGAGCTCCGCGCACCCGGGACAGGCATGGCTGGTGACGCTGGGTAGACGAGAGGGCGCTGAGTGTAAAACATCAATTGCGGGTTGCAATGTGCACTGCATTAGATGCATTGGAGGACAGGAGAAATCAGCAGGCTCCCTCTGATGACCAGTCATATGACCATTGAAAACAGTCTTATTGTCTTTTCTATGTGGGCTTGGGGGACTGGTGCACAAGTAAAGCTAGACAATCAGCGGCATTGCCCAAACAGCCCCCCCCCCCCCCCAACCTTTTAGCCATGTAAAAGGTTTCTGGAGGGAGCCAAGTTTTGCCAAGAAAAGGTTAGAATTTCTGAGCCTCATTTAGTTTAATGAAGCAGAGTTGTCACAATAACAGAAGATCATTTGAGTATAGGACCTTTTTAAAAATCCATACTTGAAAAAAAAATATCAATTGAACAAGATGAATTTCACGCTACCCCCATCTCTTCTTATCATTCAACAGATCAATGGAACATTAATCTTATCATGTCGTACATATTACCAGTATGTAATTAGCAGCCATTGTGAGTGGGAAATATTTATCTAAACTCGGTGTAAGTTATTATTCTTCTCATTTAGTGTAAGCAGGAAAGGGTAATTGAACTTGCATGTCATACAGTGGGAATACCATCCACCACGGAGGAAAGATTAAAAATTAAGATGTTGTATTGATTAGGCGAGATAATTAGTGTGGACACTGTTAATAAACATACGCTCTCTCTGTCGCTTGCACTTGGTATGCTTTTAGAGTGCAGATTGCAGCAGTAATGTGATATTATTAGCAAATGTATATTAGTCAAATAATATGCACACTAAAGTGCTTATGTTAGCGTAGGAAGAGTAATTTTGTTAGCTGTTGAGATAACAGAGCATAACGAGGTTTCAGAGTACTGTGTAGGTCTGTACTGACCACATACACTGTATTACCAAAAGTATTGGGACACCTGGTTTTATGAACGCATGAATTTTAATGCCATTCCAATCTTGGTCTGTAGGGTTCAATATTGACTTGGCCCACCCTTTGCAGCTATAACAGCTTCAACTCTTCTGGGAGGGCTGTTCACAAGGTTTAGGAGTGTGTCTATGGGAATGTTTGACCGTTCTTCCATTTGTGAGGTCAGGCACTGATGTTGGAGAAGGCCTGGCTTGCAGTCTCCGCTCTAATTCATCCCAAAGTTGTTGTATCAGGATGAGGTCAGGACTCTGTGCAGGCCAGTCAAGTTCCTCCACCCCAAACTTTATGGACCTTGCTTCGTGCACTGGTGCGCAGTCATGTTGGAACAGGACGGGGCCATCTGTTCCCACAAAGTAAGGAGCATGAAATTGTCCAAAATGTCTTGGTAGGCTGACGCCTTAAGAGTTCCCTTTACTGGAACTAAGGGGCCAAGTCCAACCCCTGAGAAACAACCCCATATCATAACCCCCCCTCCACCAAATGATTTGGACCAGTGCTCAAAGCAAGGAAACAAGGTCAATAAAGATATGGATGAGCGAGTTTGGGGTGGAGGAACTTGACTGGTCTGCACAGAGTCCTCAACCCAATAGATCATCTTTGGGATGAATTAGAGCGGAGACTGCAGGCCAGGCCTTCTCGTCCAACATCAGTGCCTGGCCTCACAAATGCACTTCTGGAAGAATGGTCAAGCATTATATCCACTGTAGTGTATGTCAATGCTGGAGTTACATAGTTACATAGTTAGTAAGGTTGAATAAAGACACCAGTCCATCCAGTTCAACCTGAGTGAGTGTGGGTGCGTATCTACAATTATCCCTATTTATTTAAGGTACCCATATAGCACCGTCAAATTACGCAGCACTCCACATATACATCGCACACTCACATCGGTTCCTACCCTCAAGGAGCCCACAATCCAAGGTCCCCAACTCACATTTATATACTAGGCCAATTTTGGACAGAAGCCAATTAACCTACCAGCACGTCTTTTGGAGTGTGGGAGGAAACCGGAGTACCCAGAGGAAACCCACACAGGGACAGGGAGAACATGCAAACTCCAGGCAGGTAGTGTCATGGGTGGGATTTGACTGATTTTTACTGCTAGGTGAGAGTGCTACCCACTACACCACTGTGCCACCCCTTAGGTTAGGTGACACCTTCAGAACTTTTTCACTTAACCTTTATTTTCTGTAGTTATATAGCACTAGCATGTTAAACTGTGCTTTACAGAGCCCATAGAACCATTTGCATCACTCTATGCACCAGAAGAGTGTACAATCGAATGTCCCTGACCGAATCATACAGGCACATACAATAGAGACATTTTGGCCAGAATATATTATAGAAATAGAAATATAGAAATATACTAAATCATTTAAATCTCATTTAAGTTTTAGGAATTGAATGCCATTTTACAAGTCATTTTCAATCATTTAAAATCATCAGCTTTCATTAAAAGAATCCCTGGGGATCCTACCATGCGGTTCTTTGTTCAGGCGTTTTCTGTTATTTTGTGTCTCCCAGTTGTGCTCCCACATTGTCCCGCCATCACACACTTTTCCAATGGGGACTAAACATTGTATAGCCATATTCCACCATTATCATCATCAAGAGACCTGTAGCTACTGGGGTGCGTATAGAAAGGTTGTGACTTCAAAGAGGCTGGAAGAGATCAGCAGTGCTCATACGTCACAAAAGATGAAAAAGTGGGGAAAACAAAAAGATCATTAAAAAATGTGATAACTGTGTATGCAGACACTGTTTTAGCAAGCTAAATGTCACTAATTTAGGGTGTACATATACCTAAATGTAGGAATATGTTTGTAGTTTAGGAGAGCCAGGAGCATACCAACATGCAAACAGATTAACCTTTTTGAACCGGATATGTATTTTGTCCCTGCACAAAAGAACTAAAGCCGGCATAGCCACGGTTGCAGAAAAGAAAATCGCTTGACTCCCCCATCAGAGCAGGCAGTATTGATTGGGGAATGCCTCCTGCAGAGCAATTGTGTTCTCCCAGGGGGGACGCGGAGAGCAGTCCCTGCCAGGAGAAAACAGTGATTGTTGCAAGCGGCTATAGCCACTGGTAATAATCTTATCCTAAAAATGCGATATTCTGGTTGTACCCAAGTCGATCGACTTTATACTGCCCATAGATGGTTCAAATCTTGGCCGGTCTTTGCTGAACCGGCTGAGATTCGAACCATTTACCACCTCTGTAAGGCCTTATAATTACCTTATCATGATGCCCTTTTATGATCCAAATATATTATATACATACTTGTTCAACTTCCCAAATTTAGTGCTGGGAAAACTCTAGATGCTAGAGAAACCTGCTAAAGAAACTGGTCATGCAAGGACTTTCAGTTGATAGGTAGTTCTATAAAGGGAGATTAGAGATCTTCCAATGACTGACTCCTTGATTTAGGTTAGGTAGTGATACCTTGACAATGAAGCACCATTACCTGTACTTGGTCAAAAAAACAATGTTCAATGTCTCGGAAAACACTTTTGCATTTAGCTGTGTCCATAATTACTTGGTTATGAACCCCTATACTACCCAAATATCCCTGGCAATATTACAATCGGATGCATCACTTGAACAAAATGTACTTATGTATTGATATATTTAGAGCGTGGAGATCTTCCAATGACCACTAATGCCGTGTACACACGAGTGGACTTTTCGACAGTAAAGGCCTGACGGAATGAATCTGCCGGACAATTCGATCATGTGTGGGCTTCATCGGACATTTGCTGTTGAAAAATCAGACGGACTTTAGAAATAAAACATGTTTCAAATCTTTCCGACAGACTCGAGTGCGGTCAAAAAATCTGTTTGTCTGTATGCTAGACCAACGATCAAAAAGGGACGCAAGGGCAGCTATTGGCCACTGGCTATGAACTTCCTTATTCTAGTCCAGTCGTACGTCATCACGTTCGTATCCGTCCGACTTTGGTGTGATCGTGTGTAGTCAAGTCCGTTTCGTCGGAACTCCGTCAAAAGTCCATCGAAAAGTCCTTCGGGGTTCAGTCCGTCAAAAGTCCGCTCGTGTGTACACGGCATTAGACTACAATATTACCTAACTGACCGGACTTTTCTCCTTGCTTTAGGTTAGGTAGCCATACCTTGACAATGAAGCACCATTACCTGTACTTGGACAAAAAGACAGTGTTCAATTTCAATCTTTAAAAACACTATTGACATTTGGCCATGTCCATTATTACTTGGTTATGAATTCCTATACCAGACAAATATCACTAATGATATTACAATCAGATGCATCACTTGAACATAATGTATTTGGATACATATAGATTTTCTCCTATAAACTCTTTAAGATGCACATTCTCTTGTTGCTTGGCAACAAAATGTTGTTCCCATAGAGAATGTGCATCCCTTAACAGCTATATCACATACAGCTTGGCATGTGCACATTGGACCCAATGAGCACAGAACAGCTTTTCCTACAGCAAACACAAAAGAAAATCACCAAAAAGTCACATTTCAGTTTTGGATAGGCATTGGAGGGTTGAATCGCCCACTGGAAACTCCACCGAGATTTCCCCTTAATGTATTGCATCTCTGCCCATTGTCTTTGCCCAGAGTATTACAATCTGGCAGCTGGCTGCCATAATTATCTGTTTATTCTGCTTTATGGAAAATATATCAGGGGAGCGTGACACCATCACTTGGCTTTGTATTGGCCTCAGCTGTTGGTTAGAACTAGGAATTTCATTGGTGATATTCCAGCAACAGATCCCCAGAAAGACAAAAGGAGCCAGAATGTGATTCAGCTTTCCGAAGACCATGCAAGAATGATGGCCATAGGTTGACTTTTCAACTAATGTTTTCAATTTTTTTAGTATCTCCCACACCCAACTGTCACAGCAATTTGGGGGGTGGGGTATATCTTCTCCTTGTGGACTTTCCATTTATTTAACATTACAGAGAATGCAGCAAAATACAACAGGATGGGTAATATTTCAAGATAGGTGTTCCAGAACTGGGGATTCCATTGAGAAAGATCTTTATGCTAGAGTTACCCAGGTGACAAAATAAACTAGGTAAGTTATACAGGTTATCCCCCTTGGGCTCAGTGGTTCCTCCCAACTAACCCTATCCCACTAAATGACACAGTAGTAATGTAGGGACTTTAGGATGGAACCACTGAGAGCAGAGGGGGGACCAGAAACCTCACACTTCTCATAGTGTGTTGGATGGACAGCAGTATTTTTGCAACACAGCACAGTTCGATGGTACAGACAACCAATAAGTTAAATACAAACTCTCTTTTTTTAGAGACATTTTTATTTTTTGGTGTTTTTTAACTCTAGTCATAGAGTTGCTTTAAACTCAGTCCATATTTTCTGATAGTACCTAAAGGTGGATATTTTTTACACCAGTGGTCGTGGTTGAAGAGTGCAGCAATAAGTGGTCAAATAGTTTTTCAGTTTGAAGAATCCATAGCTTTATTTATAAAATAGATGGGAATACTTCCAATGGGTTTGGGGGATTTAAGGGCACCCTATTCTTCAGGGTTCTGGGACAAAGACAAATGGAAGTCTTTGAACTTAGGGGCTGCACCTTGCTGCTGCTCCAATGCTTGGCTGATGTGATTTATTTTCATAGGTAAACCTTGCTTGATTATTACTCTAATAATGATCATGTACATTCACTCTAATGCCCTGTACACACAGTCAAATTTTCCGACAGAAAATGTGTGATAGGACCCTGTTGTCGGAAATTCTGACCATGTGTGGGCTCCATCACACATTTTCCATCAGAATTTCCGACAAAGTTTGAGAGCAGGCTATAAAAATTTCCGACAACAAAATCCGTTGTCGGAAATTCCGATCGTGTGTACACAAATCCGACGCACAAAATGCCACGCATGCTCAGAATAAATTAAGAGACGAAAGCTATTGGCTACTGCCCCGTTTATATTCCCAACGTACGTGTTTTACGTCACTGCGTTCAAAACGATCGGATTTTCCAACAACTTTGTGTGACCGTGTGTATGAAAGACAAGTTTGATCCAACATCCGTCGGAAAAAATCCATGGATTTTGTTGTCGGAATGTCCAATCAATGTCCGACCGTGTGTACAGGGCATTAGAGCGGTCAAATGGCTTCTAGAAGAAACCCCAAATACTGCCTTTTAGTGTGTTCAATTTATTACATAAACTTGCAGCAGTTGATCACATCTTTAGAATTGAATGAGCAATGTGATTAATGCCAAGGTTTCCACACCCATGCGCCTCTGCCTGATTAATCACATATAAATTGGCCAACAGATTCATACATATGCACCTGACCAGACAGTACCCACACACATTTCAATCAAATTGTTTAATAAAACAATGAAATATAAAGTAAATTGACTGCAGTGTAGGCGTTATTGGAATGTTATTGGAACATATGTGATGTGTTGATTAACATTATTTTTTACTTTATGCATGCTGGAGGATGTGGAACATGTAAACAGCCTAGCCAATCAATCTCAGATGGAAAGTTAGGTTGGCCTGGTATGGGTATAAACCTACAGGATAGGGCAGTACAAGTTTCTAGAGAAAGATCAGGCTTGTACAATCTGACTGTCGTCTTCCCAGATAGCAAGCCATTGAGCTGGAAGTTTGAAAATGACTTGCTAAACTATTGCTAGACTTGCCAGGATTCACAAGTTTGTTGCCCAATTGCAGCAAGTCTGCATTGCACAACTCCAAATAAACTTTCTTTGCAAACATTCTGAAAGTCTGCTGCAAGTTCTGGTTCAGTTATGTTGTGCAAAAGTCATCCCACCACAGGGGTCACTGTGGCTGAATTTTCATGCTGTAGACTTGTAGAGCTCTAGCTGTAGACTCACCACTGCAACTTTGCTCTTGCTAGAGACTTGCCACGCAAATTTGCAACGAACTGGAAAAGTATCGACTAGAACTTGTGCTTCAAGTGCTCTGCAAGTGTACAACTTGCCAGTGAAAATGTGCAGCAAGTTAATAAGACTTACAATTCAACACTGCCACAAATTTGTGACAAGTTATCCTTGCTATCTGGGTTATAGCTATGGTCAGCTGTAAAGGAACCTGTCAGGGAAAAAGTGACATATTCTTTTGATAGCCCACTTTCTCCCACCCACTAATTCTTTAAATTTTTACACTCCCCCGCTGCTTATTTGCTTGCTTGGGCCCCAAGTCTAATCCCTGTCTATAGTCCATGTCAGAGCTTACATTGGGTTAATGACTTCTTCCCTCCCCAAATTTGATAGTGTTAGGGCCTTAATGGGCAAAGTGAAAGTTTGTTTGTATACCGTATATATTTGAGTATAAGTCGAGTTTTTCAGCACATTTTTTTGTGCTGAAAGTGCCCCCCCTCGACTTATACTCAAGTCAAGGACTTTTCTGCAGCAAAAAATTTCATTTTCTGAACCAACTTTGGGGCCCCGTGTCTCAGGGCCACTTGGTGCTTTGGTGTGCAAACCCAGTGGAACTGGTACCATAACATATCCAAAGCTGGGGTTCCTAGCACCAAGTGGCCCCGAGATACGGGGCCCCAAAGCCGGTTCGGAAAATGTCATTCTCTGCTGCAGAAAAGTGCTTGACATTTTCTGAACCAATTTTTGGGGCCCTGTATCTTGGGGCCACTTGGTGCTAGAAACCCCAGCTTTAGATATTTTATGGTGCTAGTTCCACTGGGTTTGCACGCCAAATTTGGGGTTCCTAGTACTAAGTGGCCCTGAGATACGGGGCCCCAAAGTCGGTCAACTGTGTCCATCTGCAGCAATTTCATTTTGGGACCCTTTGGGTTCAGAGATCCCAAATTTTGGCTGCAGCTAGGGGGCATCTAGGAACCCTTAACTACTGAGTTTGAAGTTCGGGGGACCTATGGCTGCAAATGGGCACAGTGAGGCATGCAGATGGGCACAGTGAGGCTGCAAATGGGCACTGTTGACCCTCTTTTCCACTTACAGTAGCTGTGCATTTCTCACCCTCGTCTTATACTCGGGTCAATAAGTTTTTCCCATTTTTTTGTGGTAAATTAGGGCCTCGACTTATACTCGGATCAACTTATACTCGAGTATATACGGTAATACTGTTGTAAGATTAGAAAAATGGAAGTCATTGCTGACTTGTATTTAAAGCTCATCTTTGAAGGCTAAAGTCCTAAGGTCCCTTTCCTCTTTCCCCACCCACGCTTAGCCATTCATCAGTTAAAACAAAAGGTTCTAACAGCATCTTTTACTTACCTAAGTCAGTGTGGCAATTTATGGCGCCTCTTCTGATAATTGAGCACCATGATAGGAAGCTACACTCCAGGCCAGTTGACCAGTCTTGTTGCCTCCCCATGTATCATGAAGCCACTAATGGGAGAATTTAGAACCCTTGGAGGACCCCTTGAGGACCTTGTGATGATGTTTCTGGCATCCAAAGGGCAACATTCACTTAGGCAGGAAACTGACATGACCATTGCCAGAAGGAACCTCCCACACTATAGACCAGAAGAAAGAAGAATTGAGATCAGCTGATTTTGGTTTTACATAATTAATTGGGGCTTTTATTTATATTACAAAAAGCTACTAATTATCTACAGGCAGGTAGAGTAGGCAGAGGAAAAGGTTTCCTTTTATTAACTGGAGATTCACTTTGAAGGTTAAGGTGGCCCAGTGCTGCACATTTACAAATATATCAGAAATGGACGCTCTACATTTTCTGCTCCCACAGGTTCCCTTTAAGTGCACTTACCAGAAGTGAATTTTACAAGAAAGGGTTAAGGAGCTTCTTGTAATAAATGATTAATGAGAGCTGATTTCCCCTTGGGAGTTGCAGATGTTAAATAAGTAAGAAACAGATTGTCTAAATGGTGCTTTGCACAGCCCTAGCCAGTAGATAATCAAAAGTATTTTGTTCTTAAATAGATATGATGACTTTTAATGGCTTTCTAAAAAATAAAAATCAAAAATAACAGTCCACACCCAGATTTTAGTCACATCATCAGATAGCTTAGAAAAAAGGGACAATACAAAGCATACAATAGTCAGCTACACAGGGGTATATGAATAGATCCTTAGCTGTTAGTGCCCCCTGCTCTAGGGAGCTTTTTAGTCTCCCTACCAATACTCAGCATACAACAAAACATATTGACCAAAGGGGTGATGTAAAAAGAGGATTATCCAGGACAGAATGTTGATGAGCTGCACCCAGAGCACGATCCCTTCCAGATGTGTTCTCAACGCCTGGTCCTGTCATATGATCTGTGATGTTGATGGACCAAGGGTAAGCAACACAAGGGTAGGTATCCTTGTGCTCTGCCATGGTCCTCTGAAGCTCAATGGGGAGGGAATTCTTGTTACCAAACCCCTCTCTCTAGCATAGTGAGCTATATAGTAAAACCTTGGCTTGCGAGCATAATTTCACAACCATTTATTCATAGGTCCTTCAGTTTATAGTCCATATAAAAAGATTATAGCAATGTGATCAGTTGTGTAACCATAAAATGTCCATCCACAAATGGAAGCCTCCACAAGGGGGATTAGAAGCAAAATCCAGCAGGAGCTACAGAGTATAAAAGAGAAGAGAGGCGCCTCTAAGTGTAGAAATATGTTGCTAAATGTTGTACCTTCATTAAATGTAACCATATTGCTACTCTATTGTCCTGTACACACGACCGGTTTTGCCGTCGGAATAAACTCTGAAGGTTTTTATGATGGAGTTCCGACGGTTTTCCGCTCAAGCTGTCTTGTATACACACGGTCACACCAAATTCTAACAGTCCAAAACGCTGTGATGTACAACACGTACGATGGGACTAGAAAACGGAAGTTCAATAGCGAGTAGCCAATAGCTTCCGTCTCGTACTTTCTACAGAGCATGCTTCGTTTTTGGTGCGTCGGAACAGCATACAGACGAGCGTTTTTTCCGATAGTAATTTGTTCCATCAGAAAAATATAGAACATATTCTCTATCTAAGTCCGTCTGAATTTTCAACAGAAAAAGTCAGATGGGGTATACACACGGTCGTAATATACGATAAAAAGCTCCCAGCTGACTCTTTCTGTCGGAAATTCTGCTTGTGTGTACACGGCATATGAGGCACCTCTCTTCTCTTTTATACTCAGTTGTGACATGACGCTACTTGTATATCAAGACATCGCTTGTATATCAGGTCAAAATTGATTTAAAATTTTAGCTTGTCTTGCAAAACGCTCTCAAACCAAGGTTTTCTTGTATTGTGAGTGCTATTAGAAGGGAGTTGGTGGTAGGGTGGCTGCATATAATAAATTAGTGTCTTTAGTTTCCTTACAGCTTTAATCAAATAAGGATGAGTGAAATAGAAAATTTTCTTTTACCTCATATTCAGAGGAAAAAGAATAGCTGGGATTTTACGGGAATTTTGCCATTTTGGCCACATGCTTTGTAGTAAAGCAGAATTAAAAGTGGAAAAAGGGCACTAAATAGCTACTTAGGGTTATTTCACTGCTTTTGACAATCCTGGAACTATTTTTATGCAAAAAACAGCCCCTCATTACCATCATTATATTATTTTTTACAGAAAGAAAAAACAAGCAGAAAAAATACTGACAACAAAATCAGCAACTTGGCCGTCAAATTAATTTTACCGAAATCTGTTTGCACATCTCTGCGATCATAAAAGCGATATGTGAATAGCAATTGGGCAGTTTTGTGTCATGTGATCATAGTGTAAGCTGGAATTTGTTATTACAGTTAACCATCTATTTTGTCAATGTATTGTAAAGCATTGTAAGAGGGCCAGTTGAAGTGATTGTAAACCTTCACCTGGTAAAACAAATAAAACAACCCATTCAGTTTAAATTAGAAATGAAAGGCAAAACATTAGTGAATATATGGAAAAAAAATATTATAAATACCTTTTTTTCCCCTTTTCATCACATTATCTCTGTTCTCAGCTGCATAAGAGCTGGGGGAGGAGAAGAAGCAGCACACTGAGCCCAGTGAAAGGCTGTCCAGGGGAGGCATGTCAGAAAAAGTCTGATCATTGGAGGAGAACAGGCTGAGTTCCCAGCACAGCTAGAGAACTGACTATGGTGTGCTCTCCTGCTTAGTGTGGTCAGTTTTAATAGGAAAGCAGAGGGGTTGGTAGGAACACCAGGGATTCCACACAAAGGAAGCAATACAAAGAGAACAGGATACTTATTCACACAAGTACATGGGACAGCAGGCACATAGCAGGAATATAAAATGTTGGGGTAACATACCCAACTCCCAGCAGCATATACTCAACTTTCCTCACTTTAGTGCTGTGCCACAATCAAGGAAAGCAAGCCTTGTGTAAGCTCCAAATTGGGTGGAGCTTACACAGAGTATGAACTCCTTCTCCTCTCCTATGTGATAGCACTGAGCCAATCACAAAGCGCCAATGCTGTCACATTGGGATGCTGGATTTTCATCCTTACCTGTAATGGCATTGATAAGGTCTTTCACTTCAGCCCCAGTGACTGAATGAAGTGAGAATTGAACAGCAAATGTAGGCTTCTAAGTAGGAGGATATAAATTGCTATTAGGCTTTGCCCTACATGGACAAAGGAGAAAGCAATTTTAAAGAAATGCTGTCACTTTGCCTATTCCGGGATCCACTGATATGCACCTTGCCAGCGCTCCCCAACAATTCTTTCACTGCATTTGATGCTGAAAGTACCCTCTTCTTCTGGGTATGGAGGAACATGTGACTTCTTATGATCTAACAGACAGCTTCTAGGACCAAGCACTATCACATGACCAAGGAGTGATGTCACTGCTCCCCTACCACCCAACACTGAGGATTTTAGTGCTAGCTGCAACAGAGACAGACGGGAGTGGCAAGAAGTGCCGGAAATCTGATTATAAATGGGAGGGGGGTGGTGCATTTGCACAGTGACTATTTACCCAGTATGGGCAGGGTGATGATCACTCTTTAACCACTTCAGCCCTGGAAGATTTGGCTGCTCAATGACCAGGCAATTTTTTGCGATACGGCACTGCGTCGCTTTAACTGACAATTGCGCGGTTTACTTTTTGCTATAATAAATATCCCACATTAAAAAAAAAATGTTTTTCCTCAGTTTAGGCCGATATGTATTCTTCTACATATTTTTGTTAAAAAAAAATCACAATAAGCGTATATTGATTGTTTGCGCAAAAGTTATAGCGTCTACAAAATATGGGATAGATTTATGACATTGCAATATTGTGGCGGACAAATTGGACACTTTTGACAATTTTTGGGACCATTGACAATTTTACAGCAAGCAGTGCTATAAAAATGCACTGATTACTGTATAAATATCACTGGCAGTTGACTTTGTGTGACCGTGTGTATGCAAGACAAGTTTGAGCCAACATCCGTCGGAAAAAATCCTAGGATTTTGTTGTCAGAATGTCAAATCAATGTCCGACCGTGTGTACGGGGCATAAGACTGAGAACTGAGTGATAAAAAACCGCTGATCACTCAGTTCTCAGTGTTCCGTGAACAGAGAGCTGTTGACTCTCAGTTACCAGCTCTCTGCTCTGCCCCTCATGTGCTCACTGTAACTCTGGGCTGTGGAGGGGGTGGGGGCAGCTGGCTCAGGCTTTTAACGGCTTTTAGCGGCTTGCTGAAAGACAGAGCAAGCTGCCAGTCCAGGCTTCTGAGCTGATCCCGATCATACGGTCAGGATCTTTTCAGATCATGGACCGGCTCTGTGACGTTAGCGGATAGCGGGCTTTAGCCCACTGTCGGCTGAAAAAGGGTCACAGGAGTGCAGACCAAACTGCACTCCTGTGATCCCCAGGAGAAGTATAACTAAAAAAACTTTGGCTATATTTCTTCTTTAAGGAGCGGTAACAGGCAACATGTAAAAGCTGTCAGTAAGCTAGTAATAATATCCAGCAAACACAACGCAAAACAAGTAATGCATTACTATTATACGTGTCTACAATATTGGCCATACAAATACAATCCACTCCAGGGCTGCAGTTAGAAGAGAAGAAACATTGCTCTAGGTGGCCACCTCCACAATGAATCTAAACTAAAATATAATTTATGAGTAATCAAATATTCTAGTTAATAAAAATATAATCCTCACAGTATTAATATCTATCTCTCTGATCTCTACACCCAATATTCTCAGGTTTTTATTTAATACACAGTTATATTTTTTTTTTAGCATTTCAAGAAAAATAGACACACACCAAAGGCTGTGCTGCAGTTCCTTGTGCAACTATGGAAAAATAATTAAAAAGTAACAGGAGCACAATGTGTGCCTACTTTTGCGAGTTTAACATTAAGACTAGTGCAGAGAGAAAATGTTGAAGAGGACCTGTACTGTGGAAGTCGTACCTAAAGTTGGCAGAATCTTGCACTGTAGCTCCTCATGTACATCTTCCTCTCCAGCAAGGAGGACAGTGACCAGCACAGTAGTGACATCACCAATGTGTACTCCAAATGTCATGAGAGTAGCAGTCAGGGACAGCATGCCATTAGGTCATCTCACACAGCAGACATATAGTTGTTGGCACAGAAAGTGCTCTGTTTTTTTTTTTTTTCGGGAAGGATTCAAAATAAAAGGAATATTTTTTAGGATACTGCTTAGGCACGATTTATCTAGATGTTAATTTTAACATAGCAGATCTTTACTTTTTAAGTTCAGGTCCGAAGTACTTTTATTAAGATTTTTATTGCTGTCTGTGTTCCCCCTTTGGGAGATTCACCCTCTCTGGCTTTCCTAGTAAACATTGTCACCGGAACAGAAAGTGATGGGAAATCCAAAATTTTACATTTGTCATTGGAACAGGAGGTAAGGTGAAATCTTCCAGTAGGGAAACCTGTCTAATGCCGCGTACACACGATCGGAAATTCGGACCGATGAGAGCTTTTGGTCGGAAAATGCGACAGTGTGTATGCTCCTTCAGACTTTTGCTGGCCGAATTCCAGGCAGCAAAAGATTGAGAGCATGTTCTCAATTTTTCGGTCGGAAAAAATTCCTATCCGAAAATGAGATCGTCTGTGCCAATTCCAACATGCAAAATTTCTACACATGCTCAGAAACAATTCGACGCATGCTCGGAAGCATTGAACTTCATTTTCTCGGCTCGTCGTAGTGTTGTACATCACCGCGTTCTTGACAGTCGAAAGTTCAGCAAACTTTTGTGTGACCGTGTGTATGCAAGGCAAGCTTGAGCAGAATCCCGTCGGAAAAGCCATCATATCTTTTTCCGACCGAAATCCCGATCGTGTGTACACGGCATAAGAGGGTATTTCCTTGTGGTTTTATGCACACTGGGTTTTTAGTGCATGAGGCTCTGGTGTTTAGCTGTGGCTGGAGGGCACGAGGGCACCATCCATCCCCTGATGCTGGCAGCCTGTCAAATTCTAGTAAAGTCTTTTTGGAGGTACAATGCACAGAGGGTGTTACCACAACAAATAGGCGTGAAACCAGTCATAAGTAGTTATTATTATTATACAGGATTTATATAGCGCCAACAGTTTGCGCGGTGCTTTACAACATGAGTGCAGACAGTACAGTTACAATACAATTCAATACAGGAGGAATCAGGGGGTCCTGCTCGTTAGAGCTTACAATCTAAGAGGGAGGGTCAAGTGATATGAAAGGTAATTACTGGGGGATAAGCTGATGAAGAAGATAAAAGTACAGCTGTTTTCTGAAGAGAAAAGTTTTTAGGGATAGTCTAAAAGTAGACAGAGTAGGATATAGTCGGACAGATTGGGGTAGGGAATTTCAAAGGATGGGAGAGGCTCGGGAGAAGTCCTGGAGGTGATTATGGGAGGAGGTGATGAGGGAGCTAGAGAGCAGGAGGTCTTGGGAGGAGCGATGAGGACGATTTGGTATTTTGAGACTAGGCTAGTGATGTAGTTGGGGGGCCGAGTTGTAGATGGCTTTGTAATTTATTGTTAGTATTTTGAATTTAATTTGTTGGGTGAGTGGCAGCCTATGGAGGGATTGGCAGAGAGGGGTAGCAGACACTGAGTGTTTCGTAAAGTGTATGAGTCTGGCAGCAGCATTCATATTAGACTGAATAGGGGATAGTCTATTTAAAGGTAAGCCAATGAGGAGGGAGTTGCAGTAGTCGTGGCGAGAGATGACCAGGGAGTGAATCAGGAGCTTTGTGGTTTCATTGGTTAGAAAGGGACGTAGTTTGGAGAAAGAAAGTGGAAAGTGATTGGATGTGGGGCCGAAAGGAGAGTTCAGAGTCCAGGATAACACCTAGCACCCTGACATGTGGGGATGGGTGGATGGTTGTGCCATTGCTCTTCACAGAGAAGTCAGGGGAAGAGGCACGTGGGGGAGGAAATATTATAGGTTCGGTTTTGGACAAGTTGGGTTTGAGGAAGTTGTGTGACATCCATACAGATATGTCTGTTAGTAAGTTAGTGATACATGAGGAGACTGATGGAGTGAGCTGAGGAGTGGAAAGATAGATTTGGGTGTCCTCAGCTAAAAAATGATATTGAAAGCCATGGGAGGCTATTAGCTGACCCCAGGTTTTTAGTTATAAAGGCTAACTGAAGACATTTAGTTTACCAAAGCACTGTGCTTTCACCTTTTTTCATCCTCTGTTGCCTGCTAGTGCTGCTGATCTCCTACAGCCTTTTTGCAGTCACTTTCTGACTACATGCATTGCAGTGACGGCTGCATGGCAATTCTCATGGTGGTTTTCCTGGTGATGACAACACTTGGATCTGGCTGTGTAACATATGTTGCAACAACCACCTGCAGTCGCCATTGGGATAGTGTGAGATAAAGTGGAGTTGGGCTTTAAATAACATACCTGAGTTTATTGTAAAGTTCTAGGAGCAAGGGTTTTGAGTATAGCCTCATGTAGTCAAAGATGACAGGTCTTTAAAACGTACCATCATCCAAATTGATATACAAAAACAAAGGAGAGTGGGAACAAGGGGACAGTGGCTGATGTTGGCCCCATAACATTCCCACCCTAGAAGTGGCTGGACTATATCGGTACAGATAGACAACAATAAACAATTTATATAAAAGGGTTTATTACAAAAAAGAAAATACATAGTATACTTATTAAAATAGCAAAACAGAGGCTCGGGATTCCCCAAGGGATATCTGTTGTTACAAGGTATAGAATGGTCTGGTTCTCGACTAGTTTCGCGGTGTTACCGCTTCCTCAGGAGGACCAATCTATAAGACAGATAATACAATACAATACAATGTCCAACATTTCCTCCCTTTTCTTTCCTTTCTTTCCTTTCTCCCTCTCCCATTTCTTTTCACCCTTTTCTCCCCCTTTCTTCCTTTCTAACCTTGTTCTTGCCTTTCTCAAACCTCCCCCTCCTATGCAAACGGCTAACCTATTTTATCCTTAACCAGCCAACTTACTAGACCCCTTACCTGCTTCATGTTTTTCATTCAGGGAACTCCGCACAATCCCCCTTGTCCGCCGCGGGGGAGATTTTATTGGGCGGCTGGGTGCCGCACATGATCACCTAGTTATAGGGTAAGCTAATCCCGTATTTACTTCTTAGATCATTTTCTTTCTTACATGCTGTATTATGATCAGTGTAATTATTATGCTTGTATTGTATTGTATTGTATTATCTGTCTTATAGATTGGTCCTCCTGAGGAAGCGGTAACACCGCAAAACTAGTCGAGAACCAGACCATTCTATACCTTGTAACAACAGATATCCCTTGGGGAATCCCGAGCCTCTGTTTTGCAATTTTAATAAGTATACTATGTATTTTCTTTTTGGAAATAAACCCTTTTATATAAATTGTTTATTGTTGTCTATCTGTACCGATATAGTCCAGCCACTTCTAGGGTGGGAATGTTATTGGGCCAACATCAGCCACTGTCCCCTTGTTCCCACTCTCCTTTGTTTTTGTAAAGTTCTAGGAGCTGTTTATGAGGAAAGCAGAAAACAGATCATTCACAGCAGACAGAAAATGATTCATTAGAAAAAAATATTCATTCATTAAATTTTAACACATCTAATAGTTACAATTGTGTTGAGTGCGAAGGAATAATAATTTGACACCTACGTAATATTTAGGTACATGACCTGAATTCTTTGATGAGAAATGATTAATGACGTCACATAAGATCCCTGCCCTGTTTGTGTTTTTTTTTTTACTTTTTTACTCTTTGTGTGAATGAGAACAAGAGGCCAGGTATCTCGGATCCCCTTTTTCTAAAAGTATTGCTACCCCCTTCTTTTTCTAGCCACCCAGGCTGCATACCTTAATAAGGGTCCTTTATGAATTTTAAGGGGTGGAGGGGGGCCCACACCTTTCTTTAACTTTTTTTTTAAAGGGTCAGTACCATTCCCCAAAAAACAGCATATGGTCCCATTAAAATTTAAAAAGAACCCTTATCTAGGTATATTGCCTAGGTGGCCTGAAAAGGAGAAGGGCCACAAGTATGAGCCCCCCTTCCTGAACCATACCAGGTCACATGCCATCAACATTGGGAGGGTACCTTACAAGAGGGGTGGCTTGCAAGTCACCTTGTTCCCAATGTTGAGGAGACAGTGGTTTCATCCCCACATAATTTCCCCAAAAGGGATATAGGGGTGCTTATCGGAATCTATAGGCGCCCTTTAGAATGAGGGGGCCCCTAGATATCCACCACCCCCTCCATCAGGTGAATAGGTATTTGGTGCATAGTGCATTTATTAGTTATTCACAAAAAAGTGAAAAAGTTAATAAATATACCCACACTGTGGAAAAGTCACCTATAAGAAAAAATATAATCCATGTCCAGCAATGTAGATCAATGCCATTGCACACGGTCACACCAAGTTGTCGGAAAATCCGATCGTTCTAAACGCGGTGTCGTAAAACACGTACGTCGTGACTATAAACGGGGCAGTAGCCAATAGCTTTCGTCTCTTAATTTATTCTGAGCATGTGTGGCACTTTGTGCGCCGGATTTGTGTACACACGATCGGAATTTCCGACAACGGATTTTGTTGTCGGAAAATTTTATAGCCTGCTCTCAAACTTTGTGTGTCGGAAATTCCGATGGAAAATGTGTAATGGAGCCTACACACGGTCGGAATTTCCGACAACAAGATCCTATCACACATTTTCCATCGGAAAGTCCGACCGTGTGTACGGGGCAATAGGCTGGGAATTATGGGTGACGTCATTAACCAAATATGGTCATGACTACATTTGGTCAGTGACAACATCCAAGATCTATGGGCTTGTTTGTTTACAAACAGAAGCCAGTGGGATGTGTCATTAACCACTTCAGCTCCAGAAGATTTACTGTCTTCCTGACCAGGCCATTTTTTGCTTTTTCGCACTGTGTTATTTTAACTGACAATTGTGCGGTCATGCAATGCTGTACCCACACAAAATTTATGTCATTTTATTTCACACAAATAGAGCTTTCTTTTTGGGGTATTTGATCACCACTGTTATTTTTCTTTATTTTTTTCACTATAAATGAAAAAAGACCTTATAATTTTGAAAAAAAAACCAATATTTTTTAAAACATATTCAATAAAAAAAAAAATAAAAAATAAAATTTCTTCATAAATTTAGGCCAATATGTATTCTGCTACATTTTTATAGTAAAAAAAATCCCAACAAGCGTATATGGATTGTTTTGCTATGATTAACACTGACTACAGTGTGAAACGCGTCAGCTTACCTGCATTTTTCTGCTGTGATCTGTGATATGTATTTTTGATGATCTTCATTCAATGAAGGATAAACGAAAAATTTTCTGAGTGCGGCTGTTCAGGACTTTTTCTCACTACTTCATTGAACAAGCATTGCCGACACCTGTTGCTTCCAGTGGGGAGATGTCTGCTCCTAATCGACCTTCCTAGAGCGGTGATACCTCACTTTCTCTGATCAGCAACTTATATCGGGACTGCGATAGTATGGCTGGCAATCTGACACTAACTGACACACTTTTGACACTTTGTGCGAACCAGTGACACTAATACAGTGATCAGTGCTAAAAATATGCACTGTCGCTGTACTAGGGTAGGAGGGATATAACCCCTGTCAGATTTTTTTTTTGCCACTTGTGCCCCATTGGGGAGATTTACCTTCACATTCTGTCCCATAGTGAGAACAGAAAGTGAGAGGAAATCCCTGCAAATCAAGGGAATCCCATGGGGCCCCCCAGGTTACCAGAATTAATGTTCCCATTGAAAAAATTTGCAGCTATAACAGCTTCAACTCTTCTGGGAAGGCTGTTCCAACATGACTGCACACCAGTGCACAAAGCAAGGTCCATAAAGACATGGATGAGTGAGTTTGGGGTGGAGGAACTTGTCTGGCCTGCACAGAGTCCTGACCTCAACCCGATAGAACATCTTTGGAATGAATTAGAGCGGAGACTGCGAGCCAGGCCTTCTCGTCCACATCAGTGCCTGACCTCACAAATGCGCTTCTGGAAGAATGGTCAAACATTCCCATAGACACACTCCTAAACGTTGTGGACAGCCTTCCTAGAAGAGTTTAAGCTGTTTTAGCTGCAAAGGGTGGGCCAACTCAATATTGAACCCTACGGACTAAAACTGGGATGCCATTAAAGTTTGTGTGTACAGGCAGGCATCCCAATACTTTTGGTAATATAGTGTAGTTAGAGATAGAGAGGGTGAGAAGTTTTGTCTTGAGTTATACTTTAAGGCAAGTTAATTAAAGGATTTGTGTATTTTTATTGTTGCACTTTAGAACACATTGAAAGTCCTTCTACCAGTTGAATGGTATATTTGTAAAAATGTACATGTACATGTCCTTTGTGGCAGTGACTAGCTACCCATGCTTACAAATGCTCACAATTTGGCCTTGAAATAGGCCAAAAAAAAAAAATCAAGATTTCAGTGAGGTTCGGCAATATGTTCAGGAATAACCGAAAATGCTGTAGGCTAAACTTTGCCTGGGTTCCTCATCCCTAGAAGTGGTCTTATCAGAGGGATGTAATTTAGGGTACTGAACATTGTACATACTTCCCACGATCCCCCATTTAGAGGTATTTTCCTTCTTTGGAACCAAATTTTCCTGTCTCTCATTCTACCTCAAATGTTTTGGTTTGATATATATAACTCTATAAATAATTATTATATAACTATCAAAAATGTTATACAGCACTAAACCCTCCAAGTAGCTGCATTTGTCATTTTGACATTGTTTATCCAAAATGTTTTATGTATTAACTCTTTGTGGTCGCCTTAAATGGGGGAGTGTCAGAGACATACTTTAACATACTTAATACATTCCTGTTTTGAGCCCAAGAAGTAGAGAGTAATGGTTGTGTGCCTATAGGCTCCAATGGTCCATGTATTGGTAGTAAGTTGCCTTTATCTATTTGGTTGTTTTTCCTATTAAAAGTGATTGAAAGATGGTGGAACTTGCACAGATTTTGCCATAAGTAGAGATGAGGCTTGACTGGTCACTATGGGGAAATTCTTCAATCTTGTTTCTTGGTTTCCTAACCTTTACCATAGATCATCTATAATTAGAGGTAATGCCTGACTGGTCATTATGGGTAAAATACTCAATTTTGTTTCTTGGTTTTCCAGTCTTTACCATAGATCAACTATAATTAGAGATAAGGCCTGATTGGTCATAATGGGGAAATTCTTCAATTTTGTTTCTTGGTTTTCCAATCTTTACCATAGATCAACTATAATTAGAGATAAGGCCTGACTGGTCATTATGGGGACATTCCTCAATTTTGTTTCTTGGTTTTCCAATCTTTACCATAGATCAACTATAATTAGAGATAAGGCCTGACTTGTCATTATGGGGAAATTCCTCAATTTTGTTTCTTGGTTTTCAAATCTTGACCATAGATCATCTATAATTAGAGATAAGGCCTGATTTGTCATAATGGGGACATTCTTCAATTTTGTTTCTTGGTTTCCTAACCTTTACCATAGATCATCTATAATTAGAAATAAGGTCTGACTGGTCATTATGGGCAAATTCCTCAATTTTGTTTCTTGGTTTTCCAATCTTTACCATAAATCAACTATAATTAGAGATAAGGCCTGACTGGTCATTATGGGGAAATTCCTCAATTTTGTTTCTCGGTTTCCTCACCTTTACCATAGATCATCTATAATTAAAGATAAGGTCTAACTGGTCATTATGGGGAAATTCCTCAATTTTGTTTCTTGGTTTTCCAATCTTTACCATAGATCAACTATAATTAGAGATAAGGCCTGATTTGTCATAATGGGGAAATTCTTCAATTTTGTTTCTTGGTTTCCTAACCTTTACCATAGATCATCTATAATTAGAGCTAAGGTCTGACTGGTCATTATGGGTAAAATACTCAATTTTGTTTCTTGGTTTTCCAATCTTTACCATAGATCAACTATAATTAGAGATAAGGCCTGATTGGTCATAATGGGGAAATTCTTCAATTTTATTTCTTGGTTTTCCAGTCTCTACCACAGATTATCCACAATTAGCGATAAGGCCTGACTGGTCATTATGGGGAAATTCCTCAATTTTGTTTCTTGGTTTTCCAATCTATACCATAGATCAACTATAATTAGAGATAAGGCCTGACTGGTCATTATGGGGAATTTTCTCAATTTTGTTTCTTGATTTTCCAGACTCTACCATAGATCATCCATAATTAGAGATAATGCCTGACTTGCCATTATGGGGAAATTCCTAAATTTTGTTTCTTGTTTTTCCAGTCTCTACTATAGATCATCTCAGTGATATGTACAATCGCTAAAGGATTCAATTTTCAACAGAAAACATTTACTTATAAATATTAGTTGGTGCCTCTCCCCTTTAAAGCAGCTTGGTGCCTTGTTTTGAATGTCAAACGTGGAAAATATGTTTGATTACTCGGCTTGATTGCCCTGTTACACTAAAAAATTCAATGCAGGGCCCCTAGGAATCCAAACTGTGCGGTGTGTGAAGTATTCTTAGTTAATGAATTTCAATGACAAAAAAAAACAGTTCTTGGAAACTAGGACACAGGAGCCTTGGTTACGGGGCAGTTAAGAATGAGCAATGTTCTGTAACTATGAAATTTCAGATCGTACAGGTCAATCAGTTTCTTACCTATTTGGAAAAAACATCGCTTTCACCCCTGCCTAATGAAGGATATAGTGTTCCACTGGGCCACCTCTACGTTCCACTGTAGCAATTAACTCTCTGAAGGTTAGATTAGAGTTGCGCGTTTGTAAGTCACGCAAGGGCATTTTAGAGAACTGACCATTATAAAGGCTGAGAACCCTTTGACACAGTACTGGTATTCGAGGAGAAACCTGTAATTACACACAGGAGAGAGCTAATGTGTTAATTTTGGGTTCCTAAAAGATAAAGACTGTAGCAAATTTTTACTTTGCAAAGTGTAGTTGTTACCCTGGGCGGCTGGGTCATCTGACCCAAGTCACGTCTAAATTCTAGCTATAATCATATAATCTTACCCAGACAACCAGAAACTCAGAAATTCTTTCCCAACAGCTCTGTCTGTATAACCTGTGATTTGCTATAGGGACGATGCACTGCAATGGATTGGAATTTTTCTTTACTACATGAGCTGGGAGGAATGTGACCCATTCTAGAAATCACTGCTTTCAGTTTTTTTCTGGTGTAGACCCCCCACATTCATGCCACAGAGGTGAGGGAGCCCTATTCAGTCTTAGGCTGATGGAGAATATACTGGGCCAGCAGGTAAAAAAACAAAACATTTTTTAAAAAAGGTACAGTAGCGTTACAAGCATCTGCTGGAGATTAAATTGAAAGGGATGTATATTGTTTTGTACATATTTTCTTTTTTTTTTTTCAAAATATATTTCCCCTTTTGCAGCAAAATTATGATAACACCTACTTATATTTGTAACAGGTTCATATTCGCATAGCTTGCTATGTGAAAAATATTTAAAATTGCTGCTTACCTTTAGGAGGGGGCTGGGGAGTTATTGATTACCATAATGAACCCTGCCTGTACTGTGCTGGCAGATCTCATTATCATTTATAAACTACACTGAGCAAAATTATAAATGCAACACTTTTGTGTTTGCCCCTATTTATCATTAGCTGAACTCAAAGATCTACGACTTTTTCTATGTACACAAAAGGCCTACTTCTCTCAAATATTGTTCACAAATCTGTCTAAATCTGTGTTAGTGAGCACTTCTCCTTTGCCGAGATAATCCATATACCTCACAGGTGTGGCGTATCAAGATGCTGATTAGACAGCATGATTATTGCACAGGTGTGCCTTAGGCTGGCCACAATAAAAGGCCACTCTAAAATGTGCAGTTTTATCACACAGCACAATGCCACAGATGTCGCAAGTTTTGAGGGAGCGTGGAATTGGCATGCTGACTGCAGGAATGTCCACCAGAGCTCTTGCCCTTGAATTTAATGTTCATTTCTCTACCATAAGTCGTCTCCAAAGGCGTTTCAGAGCATTTGGCAGTATATCCAACCAGCCTCACAACCATAGACCACATGTAACCACACCAGCCCAGGACCTCCACATCAAGCATCTTCACCTCCAAGATCGTCTGAGACCAGTCACCCGGACAGCTGCTGCAACAATCGGTTTGCATAACCAAAGAATTTCTGCACAAACTGTCAGAAACCGTCTCAGGGAAGCTCATCTGCATGCTCGTCATCCTCATCAAATTTAGACAGATTTGTGTACAATATTTGAGAGAAATAGGTATGTGTAAAGTTTAAAAAAATGTATCCAAAACATGGCTCAAGAGTAAAGAGCAGATACTTCACAGTACTTGCACACGCACTGCACATTCAACCATCTAAGAATCCCAAAATCCCGGGATGCTCTATTATAAAAATTCCAACTCTAGCAGAGCAGATAGCTGGCCTGCCCCTTTAAACCTTCTGTACCTTTGTACCGGCCACTAAGATTGTCCTTCAATACGATATTCGATAAGTTGGTAGAAATGTTCAGAAAGCAGGAGGAAGTAGATTAGCATTGCATACTCTAGGTAGTGTTGGCGTTTTCATATTAGAGCACCCCAGGATTTAGGGTTTCTGGGGAAACTAAGAAGAAACTTTCTAAGATATGTGCAGGCACTGCAGGCCACTTTACAATGTTTATGCTAATGTAAGATGTACATCTATGATTTAGTAGAGGCAAAGGTGAGTAGGCACTGTCCTTGGTCAGTAACAAAGATTTTTTTGTCCTGATGGCCATTACTTGGTTAAATTATTTAAAAATTCCCTCTCCTCTTGTACATTTTCTTTTCCAGTAAAGGAAATATACTGTACACCCCTCCCATGTGACTACAAATTTTGCTAGCCAGTCAGAAATAGAGAAGGACTGCATAGTACTTTTTCTATGAAATAAAATTACTGGACCACTGCAGGAATATTCTGGAACCTTGTGGTACCTACTTTATATTTCTACTCTCTGCTTTTAGTTTACTGCACACTGCCATACCCTCCATACTTCTCTCCTGTACATACTGCCCACTGCCATACCCTCCACACTCCTCTTCTGCACATACTACCCGCCAACATACCCTTTGAACTCCCCTCCATACTGCCCACTGCCATACCCTCCACACTCTCTTTTTAGGTACTGCCCACCAACATACCCCTCGAAATCCCCTCCTGCACATACTGCCCACAGCCATATCCTTCGCACTCCTCTCCTGCACATACTGCCCACTGCCATACCCTCCACATTCCTCTCTTTCACATACTGCCCCCAACATACCCTTCACACTCCTCTTCTGCACATACTTTCTGCCGCCATACCCTCCACACTCCTCTCTTTCACATACTGCCCACCGACATACCCTTCAAACTCCTCTTCTGCATATACTGCCCACAGTTCCTCAGCATTGTTCATCATAACACCCCAACCCTGCCCATATTGTGCATGTTACATACAGTAGCCAGGGCAAAAAATCGGAAACTATCAGCTAATATTTGATTTCTTTCTATGCACAACACCACAGTGCTTCTTGATGTAAAATTTCCTCTGAAGTCATTAAGCCTTTTTTTCCAATAATCAAATTGACAGAAAAAGATAAGCAAGACGAGAACTTCACCAAGAGCCATCTGGACACATTTAATGGTAATAAAAATTCTGATATAGCACCTGCAATATGCAGTCTGAGAAAACAGACATCTGTGGAAATTATAGGGACTGCTGGGGGCAAAGTTATTTCCATATTAGACACCAACTGCACATAGTAACTATGTGAAAACTCTAGTAAACAACAGGTGTAAAACACAGCAACAGCGAAGGCCTCTCGGCGGGGGCCTATCTTTCTTTTATGGAAACCTCTAAAGTCATGTAAAATGGATGTCTTCCCAGGGTTTGCATTCCAAAATGTCCGCCAAGAACCTTAAAACATGGAATTCTGACCAGGGCCATCAAATTATCCCTGTTATGTGCCAGCACTACCAGAAGTGGCCACAACTGTCTTTGGAAAGAGCCAAAAACACTGAAGCTGTAGACTGAGATACAGATGTCACCCATGCTTTGAATAATATGACATGGGCTAGCACAGATGGGATTATAATAAAGACAAACACTGTTAATTAAATTTAACAAAACATTTATTAATTGGTATTTATAAGGCCACGGTGTTATCCATAGGGGTTACCTAAAATACTCAAATTTATTTTAAAGAATATAAAGCCATCCTGGCTACAACTGAACAAATTAAATGGTGTCCATCCAACAATGCTGGACGACTACTCCCCCTCATGGACAACATCATGACAAAAAAGGGGGCGGGTGGGTGGGTGTCGCTTGTTCTGCTTCACACGGTCAGTGACCGCTGCACTCAGCCCCTTATATAGGCTTCTTCAGCGCTGCTCAGCGCCCGCCAAATTCCTCCAATCCTGACGCTGGCCCTTGCTACCAATCCTCTTGCTGTTGCTGCCCTGAGCAACAGTGGCAACCAATGGCAACCTAGTAAATAGATAAAAGGAGAGAAAATGCAGCCCCCTCTGAGCCATCCCATGTGGGCCCCAGCATAATGCTATGACCCTTCATGGGCTAGCACAGATGGGATTATAATAAAGACAAACACTGTTAATTAAATTTAACAAAACATTTATTAATTGGTATTTATAAGGCCACGGTGTTATCCATAGGGGTTACCTAAAATACTCAAATTTATTTTAAAGAATATAAAGCCATCCTGGCTACAACTGAACAAATTAAATGGTGTCCATCCAACAATGCTGGACGACTACTCCCCACCGGCTGAGGACAGCAGCAGTGCTGCCGGCCGAGGCCCCCCCCCCAACACCGTGGCTGATTCAATTAGATTTTGTAAACCCATATTAAATATATCTAAGCCTATCACAGATAAATGGACCATATCTCCACGAAATAAACCATGTACAAAACCCTCTAATTCTAAGTGGCGAAAAGATATGCCACCGGATGAACTTAAAAAACTATGGATTGTTCTATTGAGACGCCTTCTAATCTTGTCCACATAAAATAAATTGCCCGACGGGGACCAAAGAAGACGAGGAATCATCTCTGAAAATGCTACTATAGCATTTGGGAATAAAAGTTGAATATAACAAAGATCCCTCTTGATTTCGCATAGAAGATCCCACGTCTTAACTTTGCCTAAATCATTGCCCCCGGCATGAAGCACCAAGATCTGGGGTAAAGGCCAAACATTAGATAAGTGAAGTAAATGATCTCTCAAATTTTTCCACCTCAAACCCCTAATACCTGACCACAATACTGTGAAAGACTTAGAGTCCAGACCTAAATTAGCCGAGTAGGTTCTAGTTTCAGCATGCTTGGCTGCCCAGAAAACGTAGGAATGACCTACAATCCAAACTGTAGCTGCGGAAGATCCTGAAAAGAGATTACAAAATTAGTAGATCGGGGCGAACATAAATCTTATATCTATCACTACCCCAACGGCCAATTCTTTTTAAAGTTTCTGCCGGGAAACCTAGAGAGTCAGCTGTGGTGGCTGCCCCGATGCGAAAAGAATGTGAAGAAAAGCAAAAACCAGATAGGTTCAAGCGTTTCAGAGAAGCAGCCAACACAGCTGAAAACTGGTACCTAGTTAGAGAGGACAAATCCTGGTGGATAAAGAAGGAATCATCAGAACATGGTCTAATTGACATATATCTAGACACCAATAGCACCGGGCATATTGTAGGATTGGTAGAACTAGACAGAGAAATCCAATGACCTTGACCTGTTGGAAGAGATTTAGACCTACAAAGAAAAAGGCTAAGGGACCCATCATACACAATGACATGTGATTTGAGGAGAAAAGCTGAGGACCTTCTATTTTCAGATGTAAATTCCCCAATTCTGAGGGCGCCAAAAAAGGCAACTGAAAAAACGGCCCTAAACAAAATTAATTCAAATTCAGAGAAACACACCACTTCTAAAACCTTAAGGAGATCAACCAATATAGCAGCCGAAATAGGGCGCCTATTATCCAATAAAGGTTTTGACCTCCTAAAACCTTTTAAAACTTGATTAACTTGAAAGAAAGAGGTTAGAGATGGCAAACCTGCGAATTTGAGAAAGAAGGAGACCCCCGCTAAAATTTTGCTGATAGAAGCTGGGCTAAGATTAGCCTGAAGCAATGAAGACACAAAAGACAGGGAGACATAAGAAGTGACAACAAGAGAATCCAGACCAAAGTCCTGACAAAAGGAGCACCATCTGGACCAGGATAGGCGATAATCTGACCACGTTTTCTTCGACACTGAATTCTTGAAGTTACCAAGAATTAACTCCATATTAAGCCCCAGAGGAAATCCGGGCAAGGAGTTCCGCATTGATCCGATGTCGGAGCCAATTCCCGAAACCTCGTGAACTGTGAACGAGATAAAGCATCAGCAATATTATTCTGCACGCCCGGAATGTGCTCTGCTTTCAACCAGATATTGAATCGCATGCATTGTAAAACCAGAAAACGTAGTAGCCTAATCACTGGTTCAGATTTAGAGGATAAAGTATTCACTGCATACAAAACACCTTTATTATCAGTATGCACCAGAACTCTGCGATTCGCAAAAACGTCTTTCCAAACTACTAAAGAGACTATCACAGGGAAAAGCTCCAAAAGGACCAAATTTTGAATGATGTCCTTTTGTAACCAGTCCTGATGCCACTCACCTGCGCACCAATGCCCATCCATAAATGCTCCAAAGCCTGAAGACCCAGCTGCATCCGTGAAAAAATTAAGCTGTTCGTTAGTAACAAAATCCTGTTGCCATATAGTAGAGCCATTAAAATGGCACAGAAAAGCATCCCAAATTCTAAGGTCCTCCCGAACGCTCTTGGAGATCCGAACATGGGAATATGGGTTTGTAAAGCCTCTGATTGCCAGTGAAAACTTGCGAGAAAACACTCTAGCCATTGGAATGACTCTGGCTGCAAAGGCAAACAGACCCAGAAGAGATTGGGCCTCCTTCAATAATACTTTCTTTCTTAAAAGAAAAACTGAGATCATGGATCTCATTTTCTGTATTTTTTGAAGAGGCAGTTTAAATTCCATTGCAGCTGAATCTATGGTAATCCCTAAAAATTCAATTGAAGTGGATGGAAACACTGTCTTTTCTGCTGCTAAAGGGATCCCAAAGTGCTCACAAATATTAAAAAATAACTGAAGAGATTTGAGGCACGAGGGAGAATCAGCTGAGCCAACAAATAAAAAATCATCTAGATAATGTAGGAAACCTCCATCGGGATAGAGGTCAGACAAAACCCACTGAAGAAAGGTTGAAAAAGCTTCAAAATAAAAACAAGACAAAGAAAACCCCATGGGCATACATTTGTCAAAGAAATATTCACCCGAGAATTGAAAACCTAGTGAACTGAAGCCCTGTGGATGGACCGGGAGCAAACGAAATGCTGACTTAATATCTGCCTTGGATAGCAAGGCCCCTTGTCCATGACTCCTTAATATAACCAAAGCCTCGTCGAATGATGCGTAGCAAACAGGAGCTTCAACACCAGCCACTTCATCATTCAAAGAGGAGTTCTCCGGATATGAAAGGTGATGTATCAGACGGTAAGAACCTTGTTCTTTTTTAGGAACTAAACCCAACGGGGAAAGCCTAAAATTTGCGAATGGCGGGGAAGCAAAAGGACCAGCCACCCTCCCTTCTTCCAGTTCTTTGTAAATTTTCTTTCTTACCACTGAAGCATTAGTATAAACAGATTTTAAATTCTGAACCATAGAACAGCCCGAGCCTTGAAAGGCCGGGACCAAAAAACCCTCCTTGAAACCTTCAGTTAGCAGAGCCGCCATCCTGCGATCTGGATAGCGCTCTAACCACGGGAGCATTCTTGGGAGGTTCACTGGAGTCACTGCCCTTCCCATGAGCGTGCCCGGGAAATGGCTGAAAAGCTGTCGCTGCAGTTTTGCGAAAGCACCTGCTAGCCGGATGGTTCCCACTACAATGAGAGCATTCGTGCTTGTATCTGCAATTTGATAGAAACTTGCATTGCCCTTCATTGAAAGAAAAGCAAAATCCCTTACGCAACGCAGACTGTGCAGTAGATACCCCTTTTGGAGTAAACTGAAGCTTAGGCGGCAACATGAGATTCAGCCATAGCCCAACATCTTTGGAACCCCAATGCAGGGAGGGGTGGACTGCCAATTTTTGGCGAAAATTTTCGTCATATGTGAACCATGAAGAGCCACCGAAATGACGAAAGGCCTCTGCAACAATATCTAAGTGTTGGAATAAACCTGAACACTTTGCAGGGAAACGTTCACCCATAACTGCTGCATAAATGCAGAAAGCCTGCAACCAATTTTGGAAGGTCCTTGGTATGGCCCTTCTCCTGTCCTCCTCGGATCTATCCGCTGCCAGCCTATCAGATTTCAACAAAAATTCTTTAGAAGCCGGCAAAAGAGATAATATGTCAATGAATTCTCCTCTCCAAATTTTTTCTTTAACAGGCCTGGCTAAATGGAAACCTAACGGTGACAGAACACATGGTAAGGGTTCCTTAAAAGAAGCCTCCCCAACTGCCACTGCTGAAGGCCTGATAGGCAGGATAGGATTAACAGACAATGGAGAGTAAACCACATCATCATGGTTTAACATGCCATGATCAGTCATTTGTGACTCATTTAAGTTTTGCCATACTGAACCAACTTCATTCAATGGTAATTTTTTAACAGCACCATAATCATGTGCCCCTGTAAATATTTCAGTATCACTACCAACAGGCTCAAATGCACCAGATATCTGTGCCCTCTGATCAATTTTACTGGTATGCAAAACCTGACTAGCACCAAACCTTTCTCTTTGTGCCCCTAGAATTTGTGAATTAACATTAGTTTGTTTAATATTCAATGCACCAGTGACCTGTGCTCCTTTAAAACTATTAGCAATATTATTAGCACCAGCAGACTGTGCCCCTTTAAATTGTTGTAAAATATTTGACAATGAATTCACTAGGAATGAAACATCTGCCATATTTGTACACTGCTCACCATCATATGCTGATGACGGATGCTCACTGAGTGCAGCAGCCTGGGGAAGCTGAGTAGCGCTGCTCTCCCTCATAGCCGGCTCTCTCTGTGTTCTTGAAGTGCCAGCCCTCTCCTCCCTTGTCACCTGAGGCGAAGCCGCTGTTCTCGTTCGTTTCTTCTTCCTCCCCGGCTGCTGCCGAGTCCCGCCTCCGACTGGGGCCGAAGCTACCTCCATCTTCTGCTTAGTGAGTGATGTCTCAGCAGGCGGAGCCGAGTCGCGCTCCTCCCCTAGGCATTGCAGGAGCCATTCTTCACCGCCCTCTCCCTCCGCTCTCTCAATAAGGCGGCACAGGAGTTCTTCCCGACCTTCAGACGAACGGCGCTTCATGCTGCAGCTCTGTGGTGTCGCTTGTTCTGCTTCACACGGTCAGTGACCGCTGCACTCAGCCCCTTATATAGGCTTCTTCAGCGCTGCTCAGCGCCCGCCAAATTCCTCCAATCCTGACGCTGGCCCTTGCTACCAATCCTCTTGCTGTTGCTGCCCTGAGCAACAGTGGCAACCAATGGCAACCTAGTAAATAGATAAAAGGAGAGAAAATGCAGCCCCCTCTGAGCCATCCCATGTGGGCCCCAGCATAATGCTATGACCCTTCATTCCAAGACATTATTGTTACATGTACATAACATACCTTATGCTGTACATTGTTAGACTATATCCATAGCTCTCAACTGTCCATCTTTTGGAACCGAAGTCTCCAGTCCCTCTTTCCTCCTCAATTGTCCCTCTTTTTGGTCTGATGTATAGACCTCTAAAAAAATGTATTAACTGCAACAAGTGTTATTTAACATTATACTTTTGATACAACCTCTAGAGCACCCCATTTGTTATTTAGAAAGCTAGTATAAAGGGAAAACAGCACTTGTGGGTTTACCCAATCATTTTGTCTTTAATAATTTTTCATGGTCTCCGAAACAGGCATATGTGGGGGCCATGTCCTTAGTCTATATACTTTGTGCTAAATGGTATCCCTCTATTGGCCCTACTTCTCCTGGGTATCACAAGAGTGCACTTTGTTCTGCACTCCTGTGACCCATATTCAGCCGACAGTGGGCTAAAGCCTTGTGAAGTCACTCAGCTGGTCCAGGCTCTGGAGAGATCCCAACTTTAATGTCAAGATCCACCCGGATGCCTGACCGGCAGCTGGCCCAGCCCCTCAGGGTGCCACTGAAAGTCTGAGTCAGCCATTCCCACCCCCTCCAGAGCTCAGCACTCCAGTGAACGCTGGAGGGGCAGAGTATAGAGTCATTGACTCTATAGTCATGAGTGAAGATCGAGAATTGAATGATCATTGGTCTTTAATCGCTCAGTTCTTGGTACTCAGAGATGGCGGGGGGACAGATGCAGCAGATCAATGCTGCATCCACCTAGGTGAATATGAATGTTTTTTTTTTTAATCCCACACTTCTCTTTAAAGAATCATAGAGTTTCAGGGCCTTATTAATGCAAGGTAACAAACTGAATGTATTTGACCAGGATGAGTGAGGCTTACAGTATCTGTTCTTAGAACTTACTGGGGTTGATTTAACTAAAGGCAAATAGACTGTGCAATTGCACTCATTTTAGTTGTAATGCAGCAACTGAGTTGCAGGGGACCATGATTTGGGTGCCTTTCATTCTAAATGGCACCCCAAATGCAGTGCGACTTTGTCATGATCGTCGCACAACAGAATTGTTTTAAAGGCAAAACTTGCCTTTAAAAATTATGTAAAGCTTTTCACCCAAAAAGGAGCAGGAGCTTCTTTTGGGCGACAAACGTGGGCTGCCCTATGCGCAACACGCAGAATTGCGTGAAAATCACCCACACGAAATTGCGAGTGGGAACGTGAGTTCCTGCTATGCAAAGTGTGAATGAGGATTAACAGTCCAGTGTTAGTTGCATTTGTTTTCTTATTTGAGGCTAGGTTCACACTATTGCGAATTGGAATGCGGGTTCCCCTCATCCAGTTCGCAATAGCAGGAGATTTTGACCAGCTCTCTATGGAGCCGGTTCACATATCTCCGCTGCGGCACCACTGCGAATTTGCACAGGAGCCCTGTGCATCTTTTGGTCTGTTTCAGGTCCGAATTCAGTCAAAGATTCGGGCTGAAATCGGACCTGAAACGGTGAACGGGGACGTACCGGACCCCTGCTGTGAGCCGCATGCAAAGATAGTGTGAACCCAGCCTCAGGCTTTTTTTCAATTATTTTCACCTGGTGAACTTGGCAGTAACACACTTCTGTCCTAGGGGTGACAACCCCCTGTCACTGTATCTATAAAATAGTAGTGTTATCATCCTTGGACAGGAAGTATGTTAGGACTTCAGAACAAACCCCTCCCCCCATCCCCATAATTTTGTGGGGAAGTGTTCTGTAGTCCACAGAAGAGAACTGGGAAGGCTGATAAAACAGATGTCAGTTCAGTGCACAGAATGTTACATGACTGAGGGACTTGCAGAGCACCGAGGCTCAATTATCTCTAACCCCAGTAAACTAAACACAACAACTTCTCCATCCCAGGCAGGTGCAGTCTACTTTCTCCACTGCAGGTGGAGCTCTCCCGCAGCAGTACTTCAGTTGGAGAGGAAGTCAGGAGGAACAGGGTTCCTCTATGGTTTCCTCTGTGACTGGGGAAGTTATCCCATTGCATGCTGCTACCCCATGTGACTCTGGTAGCCATCTTGGGTCAGGAGGAGCTTTTTTAGGGCCCTGGCTCCCAGGTTTGGTATGCATTTGTCAGTTGGTAGACTAGGGGCAGGTAGGGGCAGAACTAGTGGCAGAGAAAGGTTCCTGCTGAGGAGGGAAAGCTTAGGGCTCACAACTTCTGTGGACACCTGCCTGTTTAGTCACAAGATGGCCAGACCACATTCTTCTCCTCGGCAGCATTCTGCTCTCTACCCGCTGTCAGGGCCGGATTTCCCACAAGGCCACCAAGGCCAGGCTTCGGGACAGCGCCACTCCTGCAGCCACCTCTCGGCTTTCGCAGCCGCCCCCGCCGCACTAACACAGCAGCATGGCAGGTGCGGCAGGTCCGTGCGTGAAAAGTCCTGTCCATTGTCCAGAGTGGCCAGGCTCCATGTCTTGTGTGAATAAGGTAGGGTTCTTTGGGGAGGGGGGAGTGCTGTGCTGTAAAGGAGTTTGATATTGAGAGAGGACTGTCATGGGGGCTCAGTCTGTGATTGGGGGGGGTCAGTCTGTGATTTGGGGGGTCAGTCTGTGATGGGAAGTCTGTGATGGGTCAGGACCAGTTTGTGATGGGGGGTCAGTCTGTGATGGGAAGTCTGTGATGGGTCAGGACCAGTTTGTGATAGGGGGTCAGTCTGTGATGGGGGGTCTGTGATGGGGGAGGTCAGTCTATGATGGGGGGTCTGCTATGGGTCAGGTCAGTCTGTAATGGGGGTCTGTGATGGGGGGTCAGTCTGTAATGAGGGGTTTGTGATTTGGGGGGTCAGTCTGTGATGGGAGGGTCTGTGATGGGTCAGTCTGTGATGGGGGGTGTCAGTCTGTGATGGGTCAGTCTGTAATGGGGGGTCTGTGATAGGGGTTTGTAATGAGGCTGGGGGATGTGACGTAAGGGGAGGCTAAGGACACTGATGTAAAAGGGAGTATGTGATGTAAAGGGGGGACTAAGGACACTGATGTAAAAGGGGGTCTGTGATGTGATGTGAAGGGGGGGACTGAAGACACTGATGTAAAAGGGGGTCTGTGATTCCTAGCAAAACACAGGTCTCTGTAAGGGAAATAGAAAACAATTGTTTACTATGTGTCCTGTTCACACTGCAACAGCGCCACTGCGTGCTGAGCAGTGTGGTGCAAAGTGCATACTGTTTCTGTGCACTGCAACTGAGCTGTGGTGCATAAAAATGAATGAAATGTAATTGCATAAAGAACTATTTACGATCAACTTTGGGTCAAGAAAGGCTGAACAGTTTAGCTTTACTTGCCATTGAGTCAGAACTTTTAAATACTTTGTCCTACAAAGATATTATCTATGAGTTTGCCAAAATAAAAGTTAGAACAAAAAAATTGTAGGGAGTTTCTTACTGCTATTTTCAGTCTGTACAATTAAAGCCAGTTATTTTCAGTGTTCTCGTGTGTGGAGATGTGTTTTTAATTGATCTATTGTAGCAGTCATCAATAAAGGACGAGAATGGTGGTGTGTGTGTGTGTGTGTGTGTGTGTGTGCAGGGGGGCGGCATTGAAGGACCCGGCCTTGGGGCGGCAAAGGGAGTAAATCCGGGCCTGCCAACTGTTGGAACCGTGAGTGTTCCCGACTGGGCTGCCTTCCCACTGGGTTATTTGTGAACTGTCTCTGCATTATTTCAATACAAATTCTTTCATTGCACTGGGACTGAGTGTGTTATTCCCGCTGCACCATGCTGCCCCCCACCTACACACTGCTATGACAAGGGAATAAAATGTATATTATAATCCAAGATCACCAAAGAATGAATCAGAATAAAAACATAACAAAAAACACCCACAAAAAGGCAAATAAGTGAGACAAATGAACAAAAGTGGAAGAAATAAAAACCAAAGAACACTAGAACAACCAACATGTCCAGGGGTTGGAGAGACCTCACTGATACAGGTACAAGCTCCCACTGATCCCAACAAGGCTCAGCCTCTTCTCCTTATAGTAAGAAACTACCCCCTGCTCCATCAACAACTCAATCTGGCAAATAAATTTTCATAATAAAACCCTCCAGCACACTGCGCAAGACCACCTCTACTGCTCACCCCAGTCATGCTGACCCTCCTCTTAGCTTCGTTCAGATCCAGGCCATATTCTAATTCTTGTTCTTGAGTTTTGCTATACTTTGAATATTATTACTATACAGAATGTGTATCATACCTATATGCTTATTATACCACTTCATTGTCTATCCAATTGAAGATTCATGGTGGAGTAACTGGACTTCTGTTATCCCCTACAGGCTTGAGTCGTGCGGCTCTTCCATTCGGGTTGATGCGTCGGGAACTGGCATGTGAAGGATACCCGATCGAATTAAGGTGCCCGGGCAGTGACGTAATCATGGTGGAAAATGCCAACTATGGGAGGACAGACGACAAGATTTGCGACGCCGACCCGTTCCAAATGGAGAACGTGCAGTGCTACCTGCCGGACGCCTTCAAGATTATGTCACAGAGGTGGGTAATGGGCTTGCTTTCACACCAAATAATTTCATTCCTATTATGTATGTTTCTAGGTTGGCAGGTAACATTTGTACTGATGCCTATATTTTGGAGCTTTCCTTTCTGAAGATTTCCCATAGAAGTATAAATGTAGCAGCTGTCTGTATTTTGTAAGCTATTCCGTGGTTTTTGGAGCAGTAATAAGCAATACTCCGAAGTCCCATAAAATGCTGGAATTGCAGGGTTCTGTCATTATGCTGTTGAGATGATCTGAAGATCTTTGAGTTTTATTCTGTGATTATGCTGGACTATTACATGTATATATGCATTTTCAAAAGTATTTCTTTCCGTTTAAAGTAGGGAAATGTACCTTAGTTAGTATTCAAGCAGACTTTTTAGATATATAAATAGACCGATCGACATTGATACATTTAGCCTAGGTTTACACTACTGCGATGCGATGTACTGCTAATTTGATCAGTTTTTTTGTCCTGTGTGAGGTGCGAATTTGCCTTGCGTTTTGAAGTGGACAAATGCGAATTTACCACAAATTTACAGCGATTTTACTACAAATTTACAGCGAATTTCAGGAGGCAGACAGTGAACAATTCGCAGAGATGTGATATTGTGCTGCAAGTTTGCTGCAAGTTCAGTTGAAGCCTATGAAGATAAAATTCACACTGCACCATAGGAATTTGCATCGCACTCGCAGTCAACACGCACAGGACCCTTTTTTTTTCTCGCACCAAATTCGCAAAGCATATATGTGAACCAAAGCCATGAAATACTATGCTTTTTACATGACCTGCGAATCTGTGTGTTCCTAAAAGCATCAAACCCGCTGTAAATTCGCATCAGTGTGAACCCAGGCTGAGAAAGGTGATGAGTTGCTTAACCACAAACCGCCTGTAGGATGTCATATGACATCCTGGACTTTCAGTGGTTCTACAAGGATGATGCCTGCATATACAGGCATCAGCCCCGTATTCTTCTCCTCAGCAAGCGATTTCCTACAATGTAAAAGCCATCCTAGCAGCTAATTAGCCACTGGATTGCTTTTACAGGTGACAGGAGGGGTCATTCTATCCCCCCGCCCCCGCTGCCCTCAGGTGCTTCTCCGAGCTCTCCCTTGTGATCAGGGAGCCCGACACTGAAGCCCGAAGTTCCACCAGCTTACCATAGAGCTGAACGGGGACCAGATTGTACCTGACCATCTCTATAGTATTAGAAACTGGAAGCGACAAGCTTTTTGTCACTTCCGGTTTTCGGTCTGTGTACCGGCCATAGGTGCGCGCAGCCTATTGCATTAGGGTGTGCATCCCAAAGCCCAAACACACTCCCGTGTGTGTGTGTGTGTACATATAACACAGTTTACTATGCTTCAGTTATGTATGAACACGGTACTGGTCACTCAATGTGTTCATTCAGAAAAGGAAGGGGCTGGTAAATCACATAGGGCCCAGGCAGCAGGGGGAATCTGTGCCGCATGGGGTGTTTAGGATGTGCCCAGGTACATCCGACACACTCTGTGCGCATGCTTATGTTACCGGCCATTACTAGCTAGTACAAGCATCAGACCAGACCGACCTTGGTCTGATGAGATGCTGTTATAAGCAGAAGAGATATCTGGGGTCTAATAGACCCCAGATATCTCAGTAAAGAGGACCTGTCACTTCTGATTGTTGTCACAAGGGATGTTTAGAATCCTTGTGAAAGCAATACAAGTGATAAAAAAAGAGACTGTAAAAATAAAAAAATAATAACAAATGTAGCGCTTACCCCCGAAGGAGCGGCTGATTATTTGCTATATCTGTAATTCACGTTTACTACTCAACCCTCGCAGTCCATAGATTTAAAAGTCACAGTCCTTAATGCTTTTTCTTAATGCTTTATTCATCAACATAAACTGGGATGGGAGAAGGACTTCCTTTGAGATGTTCTTCTGTTACATTGTCATCTTTCAATGAATCACACAGGAAAATCTGAGTAAACTTGCGGACAGTCAAGAAATCATTTTTCAATGATCTCTTAAATCAGGGACGACGGAAGTAGATTTGATAGAGAATGATTTGATAAAGAGTCACTCTGAAAAACTTCTTCATCTGGATAACTTTAAAAGAACGATCCATATCTCTACATGTGTGCTTGCAGCTTCCCCGCTACCTCGTTACCACTACTTCCCACCGACATGGTACTTCCAAATTAAGCTAAAGGAGAGCAAATCTGAATAACTCCTCCCGCTTGACTGATTGGAATCCCGGGGCAATGCTGAACTCAAAGTCATAGGTCATTACTGCCCATCTCACTGACTTGTGCACCAACAACCCTCAGTCTCTGGCAGTACCTTTCCCTTGGGCTTTCACTCACGTGATCAATAGTTCATGTGCCACTCATAAACGATCAATCGCCCAGTTTCCTTACGCTTTGTTGCTACTTCATCCGCAATGATCCTCAGTATTCTCTATCTCTTTGTGGCCCGTTCCCCTCCCCGCAGGGGCGGCCTACGACATCCACGACTACACGCGGCAAGATGTCGTCTGTTCCTCCATGAGGACCGGATCTCCACCCTTCTCGCTAAGGTGAAGCTAAGTTGGCTCCCTGGAGGGGAAAACCTCCAACTTCCCCTCCGGGAACCAGGCTGGCTCTCTCGCTCCTCAGAGCAGGACTGGACTCGGACTCCCCCTGCCACCATGTAACCCCCTTTTTATATGAGAGTCCCGGGATTACCAAGCAAATTAATGATTGGCCGAGACCAACACATAAACCACCTGTCACTCAAACATAGAAATCAAACAAAACAGGCCTGCTGCAAATAGCATCAGCCTGTCTAAATTTACCTGTAACAGAAGCTAACAAGAAAGGTCACCTGCTTAAAAGTAGGTGCCCGCTACACATAAATAAATATAAATAAAATAAAAAGAAATAAAATTTTTTAAGGCACCCCCGTCCCACCATACTTGTACGTAAAGGTGAGTGCACGCGTCGGTCCTGCATGCAAACATAGACAGCGAACATACCACACGTGAAGTTTTAAGGCGGATGTCAGAGCAAGAACAATAATTCTAGCACCAGACCTGTGTAACCAGTAACCTGTTTAGGTGCCGTAGTTTGGTGCTGTTCCACAAGCTTATGCAGTTTTAAAGTGTGACATGTTAGGCATCTATTTACTCTGCGTAACATCATCTTTTAGATCTTAGCAAAAAAAAAAAAAAAAGATTAATATTGTGGTTTCATTTCATTGTGTATTCATTAATCACTTAAGGACCGGAAGATTTGCTTCCTTAATGACCAGGCCATTTTTTGCGATACGGCACTGCGTCACTTTAACCGACAATTGCACGGTCGTGTGATGTTGTACCCAAACAAAATTGATGTCCTTTTTTCCCACAAATAGAGCTTTTTTTTGGTGGTATTGGATCACCTCTGTGGTTTTTATTTTTTGCGCTATAAACAAAAAAAGACCGACAATTTAGGAAAAAAAAACAATATTTTTTACTTTTTGCTATAATAGTGCCCCTGGAAGACGTGATGATGTCACGAAACGCGTAAAATGGGCGGAGCCAGACGACGCGCTGACGTCACCCCCATACAGTGTTGTATTCCAGTAGGACGGGTTTGTCCGTGCTCCTGTGGCCAAGGAACCGGACTTAAGGCTTTTTATCTACAGACGTTTTGTAAGTGTTCATTTTGCTACTTGTTTTTAAATAAATTTTCGATGGTTTTACACTATGTGAGCCCCCTTTTTCATTCTATGGTGTACCTTTGCCATTGGCTGGAGTGACTGGCGGTGAGGCGACCCCTGGTGGATGCTGATAGAAGTCTCTAACCTCTGTGTTACGATCCTATCTGCTTGCTGTGACTCTCTGTAGTGGGGAGTCATGGCCATCTGGTAAGGAGCAACCCCTTCTATCCCGGGTGGTGGACCCTCCTCTGATGTCACTAATCGCATTATCACTTGGACTTTTGGCTTTTGCACTTTTTGGGCGAATTGGAGCTCTCTACATACTATATTGAGCTCTTACTTCATTGGGACATTATGGTGGATTTGTATTAATTGTTATTCACATTTAATTTTTCCACTTTTGCACTTATCACTATACTTGTTTATGTTACCTTGCACATGTATTAGCGCAATTCTTTTTATTTTTTATGTTTTCCCACAATTGATGTTTATTGTCAGGATTGCAGCTTTTTAACGATTTATTTATTTGGTCTACAGCGCAGTTTCATTCCCTTTTTTTATAATAAATACCCCCCCCCCCCCCAAAAAAAAAAAACAAAGGGGCAATTTACTGTCCTCCAGACTTCAGGAGGGCCACACTGCGGCAAGTGGGAGTAGAAAAGGTCCCAACGTCAGTGGGGAAAAATAATTCCTCATTGTTTCTTTCAGAGAGTAATTGCACCCCATTATTGGTGTAAGTGGGAGGAATTGTGTCCCATTGTTGGTGTCATGGGGAGGAAATGTGCGCCCTTCACTGGTGTCAGCGGGGGGTGGGGCGGGGCAGGGGGGGGGTTTTGCTCCATTGCTGGTATCAGCGAATGAAATAGTGTCCCAAGGGCCGGATAAAACCAAGTAAAGGGCCACATCTGGCCCCCGGGCCGCAGTTTGGAGACCACTGCTCTATGGCCTCTGCTTATAAGTATTATAGAAGGTTTGAGGGTTCTAAGTAATTTTCTAGCAAAAGATAAAAATGACTTAACATGTAGGAGAGAAGTGTCAGAATTGGCCTGGGTGGGAAGTAGTTAATAAAGGTTCTGATTTAGTGGCAAAGGGTTATGTGTGATTTCACATTTGAACTCCACGATTAGTGCACTTGTATGTTCAATAAAATAATTGCATGTATTTTTAACCACTTAACTTCTGGAAGATTTTACCCCCTTCATGACCAGGCCAGTCTGTTATTCAGCACTGCGCTAATTTAACTGGCAATTGCTCGTTCTTGCAACACTGTATCCAAATGACATTTATATAATTTTTTTTTACACAAATAGAGCTTTCTTTTATGGTATTAAGTCACTACTAGGTTTTTTATTATAAAAATGAAAAAATAGTGACAATTTTGAAAAAAAAATATTTTCTACTTTTTGTTATAAAACATCCAATAAAATCAAGCTCCTTCATAAATTTAGGCCAAAATGTATTCTGCTACATGTCTTTGGTAAAAACCATCTGCCTTTTTGGGGACTATACTATTGGGGAAACTAATATAGTTCCGACCATGATCAAGATATTGATCTGTACAGACACTATACTAGTAATGGCGACTTATAGTGGGACTGTGATAGTGTGGCGGTCAATCTGGTGCTAACTGCCACTGGCTGGGATAGACAAAAACTGACTACCTGGCACTGACATCTCTAGTGACACTAATACAATATGTGTGTCGCTTTTACTTACTGATCTGTCTGGAGTCTCTCCTTGCTTTCAGTTCTGAACGGTAACTGAAAACAGGGAGAAATCCAGACAGAACCTGCTTGTTGTTTTTACTAACACACAGATGCCTGTGCTGTGATTGGCCACAGCCGATCAGCAGGGATACAGCCAAAATCATTGGCTGTAACCTGCTGACAAATCACAATCACAGCACAGAATAACAGGGGGAACGCGCATGTGCGCCTCTAAACCAGGAAGTTCACCGCAACATACAGGTACATCAGGGTGACTGGTAGAGCCGTCCACCAGCAGTTAAATACAACTAATTAAGGGCTTGTTTACACTAGCGGCAAGGACTGCCGCTTTTCTGAAAAGCGATCCACACTCGGCCTCACCACCATGCCACAATTGCGTGCATTGCACATAGTTATGGGGCAGCTGCAGCATTCACTTGCATGGGTTGTGTCTGGTGGGCAGTATTGCCCAGCGAATGCACCAGGGGGTATAATTCCTGCAAACCAAAAAAGGCTGAAGCATGTGTACGCCCCAGACTGCTGCTGCCGTGTGATTTTACAGCCCCCCAACCGCACTTGTGAATGAACCCTAAGGGCTCATTTTCACTTGCAGTCGGGGGGGGGGGTTAATAAATGGTGGTTGAGCCTCTTTCTCCCCTCCCACTATGCCTTATGCTGCAAAGACAGCCAGACAGAGTTGAGCACATGCTGCAGGCATGGAGAAAATGATGCTTTACAGCTAATTTGTCGGACAGTACAACCGTCGTGAAATGCACATGACTGCAGAGTGGTGGTGTGACATTTACAGGGTTAAAACAGGTGACAAGGAGATGGCATGTTGGCTCCTCGCCACCTGTCAAATGCTTCTGAAAAGCAATCCACCTCCTACTGCTTTTCAGAGGGGTGACAAGGGCCACCGCTAGTGTAAATGTAGTTTTAGTTTATACTTGTCACTGGGGAGCAGCAAGGATAGGTGGTTGAGCCTTGTTTTTACCAATCCCTAACCTCTCCCCCCTTAAAGTGTTACTAAACCCACTACGGTAAAATCAGTCTGTATATGCAATAAAGCATGCTTGTTATACTCACTGTGGAACCTAAGGGGTTAATGATCCGCATTGTGTAAAAAGGCTGTTTGATCCTGTCTTCTTTGACCCCCCCTTCTCTTTTTTTTTTCTCTTCTTCATTTTCCACTTTTTATAGTCCTCAGTCCATCCGCTGATTGCACAGAGCCCTAGGACCACTCTGCACCAGGGCCGGGACAAGGAGTGGGCAGGAGGGGCGGCTGCCCCTGGCGCAATGGTTTATTACAGGGGTGGGGGGCACCATGACCCTAACCCTAAGGCAAAGGGGGGCGCAGTTTGGCATCTTTGCCCTGGGCGCTGGATGACCTTGTCCCAGCACTGCTCTGCACATGCTCATTTTGGTGTGTATTGCTGGAGAGTTTTTTTTTTTTATTTTGGGAGGGTGCATGTGATCAGCACATGGGGCAAATAAGCACTGTCCAGACAGTGTCAGGGGTCATGGAGCCTCATAGGACATTCAGAGGAGAATGAAAACTCCTCCTACAAGCTTTAACTAGACACTGATAGAAGTCACAAGACTGCTTTATACTGCTGATGAGAAAAGGTATTTAGCACCAGACCAGATATAGTGAATGCAGGGTCCTGGGTTTAGTAACATTTTAAGCAACATCACCTTTTTAACCAATTACTGGAGCCGTCGGTAGTGGCGGAGGCGATCGGATCCTCTCACATCAGTGGCATGGAGAGGAGTGATGGGAAGATGGCCCCCAGCCATCTCCATACCATTGTAGGGCGGAAGCGACGTCAAAACGTCACCTCCGCCCATAGCTCTTAAAGGGACATTTTTTAACAATTTTTTTTAAAATGACAAAATGTATTTATTTATTTTTTTATTGCATTTTAGTGTAAATATGAGATCCAAGGTCTTTTTGACCCCCGATCTCATATTTAAGCGGTCCTGTCATGCTTTTTTTTACTACAAGGGATGTTGACACATTTTTTTTTTTTAAAGAACAGTGCAAAAATACAAAATAAAATAAAAAATAAATTAAAAAAAATCATTTTTAAACGCGCCTCGTACCTCACACATATGAGGTATCGATGCGATCGGCAGAGAGAGAGCAATAATTCTAGCCCTAGACCTCCTCTGTAACTTAAAACATGCAACCTGTAGAATTTTTTAAACGTCGCCTATGGAGATTTTTAAGGGTAAAAGTTTGTTGTCATTCCACGAGCGGGCGCAATTTTGAAGTGTGACATGTTGGGTATCAATTTACTCGGCATAACATTATCTTTCACAATATAAAAAAAATTAGGCTAACTTTACTGTTGTCTTATTTTTTAATTAAAAAAAGTGCATTTTTTCCAAAAAAAGTGTGCTTGTAAGACCGCTGCGCAAATACGATGTGACAGAAAGTATTGCAATGACCGCCATTTTATTCTCTAGGGTGTTCGAAAAAAAATGTATAATGTTTGGGGGTTCTAAGTAATTTTCTAGCAAAAAAAACAGTTTTTAACTTGTAAGCACCAAATCTCAGAAAGAGGCTCCGTCCTTAAGTGGTTAATCTCATAGGCGTGTGCAGGGGGTGTGCCAGGTGTGCTTGGGCACACCCTAATCCTGGGGTTGGCAACCTATCAATGGTGGGCAGGTGACAGGTAAATCACAACCCTTCCTTGCCGACCCTCAGAACCTGGACAGGAGAGGTGGCGTGGGTAGAATTTAGTGGAACCGATCTGTATTTTCCTCCTGCAGCAGCGGAAAGTAGGCTTCTCCTTTTGTCAACATTCAGCTGCCCCAGGAGGAAAATATAGGGGATTGGTACTTATATATGCCACCCCTCATTTCCCTGATCCTCTTCCTTCTGTTGCCCGGGTCTCCCATGTGCTCCCTTGCTCCCCCTTCCTCCCATTGTTTCAGGATGGAGAGTGGGGAAGAGGCCGGTAAATATGTCAAACGGATATGTGTTGGAGCTTTGGGGTGCACACCCTAATGCAATAGGCTGCGCACACCTATGGTTAATCTGTTATCCGTTGTTTAAAAATCAGCCCAGTGCAGAGAGCAACATATTGTAATCTGAGGCTTATGCCCCATACACACGAGTGGAAATTCGGCCTGCAAAAGTCTGATGAGAGCTTTCGGTCAGAAATTGCGACCGTGTGTATGCTCCATCTGACTTTTGTTGGCGGAATTCCAGCCAGCAAAAGATTGAGAGAAGGTTCTCTATTTTTCGGTTGGAAAAAGTTCCGATTGGAAATTCCGATCGTCTGTACCAATTCCGACAGGCAAAATTCCTACGCATGCTCGGAAACAATTCGACGCATGCTCGGAAGCATTGAACTTCATTTTCTTTGCTCGTCGTAGTGTTGTACGTAACGGCGTTCTTGACGGTCAAAAGTTCAGAGAACTTTTGTGTGACCGTGTGTATGCAAGGCAAGCTTGAGCACAATTCCGTCGGATAAACCATCCAAGATTTTTCCGATGGAAATTCCGCTCTTGTGTACAGGGCATTGGACAACAAAAGAGTAGATTTTCAGGAGTAATATATATATATATATATTTTTTAGGGGGAGTATATTAGGTTAATGGGAGACAAACAGAACAGTTCTAGTGCAACACCAAAACATCAAACGCCCAACGTGCTCAAAGCTCAAGGCCAGCGATAAGAAAACAAGCTTTTAGCAGTAAGGACGTATTTAATGACATAAACGCACTCAGCAATAAACAATCAGACAAAGTAGCCAATAGCAACTTTTTTTTTCTCCTCTCGATCTGAATTCTCTTCTCAATAATTTCATGCTTGGATGACAGAAATTTTCCATTATACTGAGTGATCTCTGCGCAGAATGCTAACCACCGCGCCTCCATTTTTCTTCTTATCACAAATTCATTTCATATACTATCGCATTATCACAGGCGGCTCTGCCATGTCTTCCCTCACGTAGGAAAACAGCTCCATTTATGGCTGATATCCATTTCCCTGCAAAATATAGAAAGTAGAGAGGTGAAATTAATAGGTATATATTATACACCGGTACTGTACTTCTTATACTAGGACCTGGAGAATACCAAGGATCCGTTCACATTATTACAATGAACACTCAATAATGGATGTTGTTCTACACATTTATTTAAATGGCCTGCCAATGCACCAAAAACGCATATCTCTCTTATATGATGGCAACACTCTTCGGTAACTTGGTTATTCTCTCTACGGCAACACCACTCTTTGGTGACATGGGTTATCTCTCTTTTATGGTGCAATACTCTCTGGTAACGTGGCTATTTTCTTTTATGTAGCCCCTTTTGTCCCAAACAGGGGCTACTGTATCAATTTCGTTTTTTTGGCTAGGCTGTAGTTAGCTTATACTGACTGTATAGTTTTTCACCTGTTTTTTCCCCAAGCTTAACCACTTCAGCCCCGGAAGGATTTACCCCCTTAAATCACAAAAAGCGTATATTGATTGGTTTTCGCAAATGTTTATAGCGTCTACAAAATAGGGGATCGATTTATGGAATTTTTATTATTATATTTTTTTTTTTACTAGTAATGGCGGTGAGCAACTATTTTTATCATGACTGCGACATTGGGGTGGACAGATCGGACACTTTTGACACTTTTTTGGGACCAGTGACATTTATACAGCAATCAGTGCTATAAAAATGCACTGATTACTGTATAAATGACACTGGCAGGGAAGGGGTTAACACTAGGGGCGATCAAGGGGTTAAGTGTGTCCTAGGGAGGTGTTTCTAACTGTGGTGGGAGGGGACTGACTGGGAGTACAGAGAGATCACTGTTCCTAATCACTAGGAACAGACAATCACACTATACTCCCCTGACAGAACGGGGATCTGCTTTGTTTACACTGGCAGATCACTGTTATGCCTCTCTATGGAGCGATCGTGCGAGGATGGCGCTGTGCACACGCCCACTGTATCTATTACATGAAGCGCCATACCGGTTCGGCGATTTGCGCAATAGAGCCGCCCTGCCGCAGTAAACCTGCGGCGGTGGGTCGGCAAATGGTTAAGTTGGCTTGCGATTTCTCAAAGACACCAGTAGATGTCACTGGTCATAGTATGAGATATCACAAACAAAAATAAGTTATAACTATTTATATTTCTTCAGCCAGTAGGAGGTTTATGCCACTGGTGCGTGCTGGGGGAAGATATATCTATATATATAGATATATCTATATATATAGATATATCTATATATTTGTAGATATATATATCTATATATAGATATATATATATATATACAGTATCTCACAAAAGTGAGTACACCCCTCACATTTTTGTAAATATTTTATCATATCTTTTCATGTGACAACACTGAAGAAATGACACTTTGCTACAATGTAAAGTAGTGAGTGTACAGCTTGTATAACAGTGTAAATTTGCTGTCCCCTCAAAATAACTCAACACACAGCCATTAATGTCTAAACCACTGGCAACAAAAGTGAGTACACCCCTGAGTGAAAATGTCCAAATTGGGCCCAATTTCCTTCCCCGATGTCATGTGACTCGTTAGTGTTACAAGGTCTCAGGTTAATGGAGAGCAGGTGTGTTAAATTTGGTGTTATCACTCTCACTCTCTCATACTGGTCACTGGAAGTTCAACATGGTACCTCATGGCAAAGAACTCTCTGAGGATCTGAAAAAAGAATTGTTGCTCTACATAAAGATGGCCTAGGCTATAAGAAGATTGCCTAGACCCTGAAACTGAGCTGCAGCATGGTGGAAAAGACCATAAAGAGGTTTAACAGGACAGGTTCCACTCAGAACAGGCCTCACCATGGTCGACCAAAAGAAGATGAGTGCACGTGCTCAGCGTCATATCCAGAGGTTTTCTTTGGGAAATAGACGTATGAGTGCTGCCAGCATTTCTGCAGAGGTTGAAGTGCCAGTGCACACTGCATCAAATTGGTCTGCATGGCTGTCATCCCAGAAGGAAGCCTCTTCTAAAGATGATGCACAAGAAAGCCCGCAAACAGTTTGCTGAAAAAAAGCAGACTAAGGACATGGATTACTGGAAGCATGTCCTGTGGTCTGATGAGACCAAGATAAACTTATTTGGTTTATATGGTGACAAGCGTGTGTGGCAACAACCAGGCGAGGAGTACAAAGACAAGTGTGTCTTGCCTACAGTCAAGCATGGTGGTGGGAGTGTCATGGTCTGGGGCTGCATGAGTGCTACCGACACAGGGAGCTACAGTTCCTTGAGGGAACCATGAATGCCAACATGTACTGTGACATACTAAAGCAGAGCATGATCCCCTCCCTTCGAAGAATGGGCTGCAGGGCAGCATTCCAACATGATACCAAGCATGTCTCTAGACCTAAATCCTATTGAGCATCTGTGGGGCATCCTCAAAGGGAAGGTGGAGGAGCACAAGGTCTCTAACATCCACCAGCTCTGTGATGTCGTCATGGAGGATTGGAAGAGGACTCTAGTGGCAACCTGTGCATAGTTGCCAACATTGAAAAAAAAAAATGTGGGACACTTTTTTGGCTGTAGTCGGAGCCGTACAATAATTAGGGGGCAGGGCATTCGTTTGTAGGCGTGGCTTAGAAAAATCCATAAGTGCGGCGCGCGAAGCGCGTCGCGGCGAAAAATGGGCGTGGCTTACGTGAAAAGTGAGCGTGGTTTATGTGAAAAGTGGGCGTGGCATACGTGAAAGTGGACGTGGCTTAAATGGGCATGGCTCAAGAGGGTGTGGTTAGAGTCTGAGATGAATGAGGGATGGAGAGGGAAAGGGGGAGAAGGAAAGGGGGAGAGGGAAATGACGGGACAGCAGCCCCAGATCCTACACAATAGAAATATGTGTATTCTAGAAAGTTTAACAATCAGCAGATAAAGATACTCCAAACGCCTGGTGTTAACGCTTCAATCATCCCTGCACCATGGTTGTTATGGTGTCAGGATAATTGAAGCGCATTATTTCTATTATTACATTGTAATATAAAAATTAAATCATTCAACTCACCATAATGCCGAATCAGTGGGATCCCTGAGCGTGTCACTAGCCACGTCGCCTGCCACCAGCAGAGTCTGTCCTTGCATCAGGTGCCCCCGGCAGAGTCTGTCCTTGCATCAGGTGCCACCAGCAGAGTCTGTCCTTGCATCAGGTGCCCCCACCAGAGTCTGTCCTTGCATCAGGTGCCCCCGCCAGAGTCTGTATAGACCCCCTCAGTGCAGACCCCCTCCATCAGTGCAGATCCCCTCCATCAGTGCAGCCCCCCCTCAGTGCAGCCCCCCCTCTATTATTGCAGCCCCCCCTCAGTGCAGCCCCTCCTCTATTAGTGCAGCCCCCCTCAGTGCAGCCCCCCTCTATTAGTGCAGCCCGCCCTCTATTAGTGCAGCCCCCCCTCAGTGCAGCCCCCCTCTATTAGTGCAGACCCCCTCTATTCGTGCAGCCCCCCCTCAGTGCAGCCCCCCCCTCAGTTAGTGCAGCCCCCCCTCAGTGCAGCCCCCCCTCAGTTAGTGCAGCCCCCCCTCAGTTAGTGCAGCCCCTCCCTCAGTGCAGCCCCCCCTCAGTTAGTGCAGCCTCCCCTCAGTTAGTGCAGCCCCCCCTCAGTGCAGCCCCCCTCAGTTAGTGCAGCCCCCCCTGTTAGTGCAGCCCCCCCTCAATGCAGCCCGGCCCCCGCTCAGTGCAGGAGCGGCCGGTGTTCTGCCGAGAAAGTTCCACTCGGCAATGGAGGACCCCCTGTACTGCGCAGGTGCAACGCCGTGTCTTCTGCTCGCTTCAGTGGAGAGGGGAGGGGCCGTGCAGCTAAAGAAGGCGCTTCATTGGCTGCACGGATCGAGCCCCCTTCCCCTCTCCACTGAACACTAGAGGAAGAGAGAGCGGCGGCGCCGGCCCCCATTTTGCTGGAGCCCGCTGCTCCAAAAAAAAAAAAAAAAAAAAAAACAACATTCCCGATTTTCCTTATGGAAAATCCCGATTCGGGACACTCTCCAATCGGGACGAGGGTCCCAAAATCGGGATTGTCCCGGGAAAATCGGGACTGTTGGCAACTATGCCTGTGAAGCTCTGGTGAACTCCATGCCCAAGAAGGTTAAGGCAGTGCTGGAAAATAATGGTGGCCACACAAAATATTGACACTTGGGCCCAATTTGGACAGGGGTGCACTCACTTTTGTTGCCAGCGGTTTAGACATTAATGGCTGTGTATTGAGTTATTTTGAGGGGACAGCAAATTTACACTGTTATACAAGCTGTACACTCACTACTTTACATTGTAGCAAAGTATAATTTCTTCAGTGTTGTCACATGCAAAGATAAAATATTTACAAAAATGTGAGGGGTGTACTCACTTTTGTGAGATACTGTATATGGGATAGGCCATGTTCTCGCTCTATTTCCCTGGTCGAGGCCTAGGGAGGTGCTGCTGGATGGAGCTCTGCTGTTCAGCCCAATAGATTGTTTTGTGGTTTAACATGTGCTGAAGTGGTGCCAAAGCTGTCCTGCCCCGTCTGAGGAAGCAGTGCCAAGCAGGAGACCCAGGAGAGAGCACTTGCTGGAGAAAGATATGAAGAAGGCTGGTCTCTCACAAGGGCCTGATGACTCACTTGGAGGATGCACTAAAATTTGGGAACATGCTTAAAGGGGTGGCCAAAGGTTCTGAGACTATGAAGCTGGACATAGCTCTGGATCTGACGAGTCTGTAAGTGATCTGCTATGGTATCTGGGACTCCTAACCCGCCCTCACCTCCTTAACCATTCTCTGATAGTATGGATATTCTCTCTTGTATAGGGACAACACTCTCTGATAGTATGGATATTCTCTCTTGTATAGGGACAACACTCTCTGATAGTATGGATATTCTCTCTTGTATAGGGACAACACTCTCTGATAGTATGGATATTCTCTCTTGTATAGGGACAACACTCTCTGATAGTATGGATATTCTCTCTTGTATAGGGACAACACTCTCTGATAGTATGGATATTCTCTCTTGTATAGGGACAACACTCTTTGGTAACATGGCTATTCTCTCTTGTATGGTGACAACACTCTCTGGTAAAATAGCAGCATTGTATTGCAAGCATACGATGTTTTCAGTAACATTTTTCCTTCATGTGTCCCCATTGGCAGATTTCCCCTCTTTTCCTGTTACAGTAACCACTCTGAATTGTGTATTTTCCCTCATTTTCAGTCACAGTGACAAATAGAGAGGGTGACCTTCCCCAAAACGGACACAGACAGCAAAAATATGCTGATAATCTCTCTCTACTGCGTACAAAGCTAAATAAAAGTTTGTAGCTTAAACTTAAAAGAGACCCTGTCACTAGACCATTCATTTCAATACAAATCTTCCCATACAATGATATGTGCATTTAATTTTCTATTCCATTCTATTTTATGCTTGTTTACCTGTAAAATCCTCCCTTGTGTAAAAATCCAAAAGCCTGGAAGACTCAGAGTTCCCCTTTGCTCTTTCCCTGACAGCTACATGGATGTAAGGTCAGGAGGTAAGGGGCAGAGGAGCTGGACAGACAATAACTTTCCATAAGGGGAGAGGGCTATATTATGCAAATTGGGAGGGGGCTGTGCTAGGGAATTGATTCTACTGGATTGGATAAATTGTCTAGCAAGTTCAACAGCACATTGCAAGTACATCAAAAACCATTAATGAAAAAATATTAGGAATTAAATACGCATTTAAAATACTTGATTCGTATCACATTTGGACATTCACTATTAATGGCACCCAAAAGTGCGTCATGCGTTCTGCCGCGATTTGAGATCGCGAGATGATGTGAAACGGGGCCTTACAGAAATAGTTTGTAAAAGATGAATAAAGGATAAAACGTAGGTGTTGGCCCAAATGGCCAAACAAATTGTTTTATTTTTAAAGTAGCACCCAAAATAAAAAGGACAGTTGTCATCTGATTGGTAGGTGTGAGACTCCTCTTGCTTTTGGTGCACATTTGACACCCATCTGAAGCAGCAATGTCAGTAGCGGTGGTGAAGTCCTCCGTTCTCATGTTCGGAGGATCTCTGGCACATCTGGAGTTAAATGATGTGGTATTTTTTCTGTCCCCGGGTTCGGAAAATAATCTCACTCTCTGCGACAGGGGAAGCTTGAGGATTGTTATGCTGTTTGGGTCTTGGAAAAAATAGCTTGTTGATGTGATGACCTACAGATGTTTTCCAGGAGAGAGAGAGAGAGAGAGAGAGAGAGAGAGATGCTCTGCAGGGTTTTCGGCTTGTGTCAATTAATAAACTCAATTGTTAACAGCAGAAAACAGAAATAAACGATCTGCATATCTATAAAGGGAAGGATTGCTGAAAACAGAGGAAAGATGTTTCTATATCTGCAAGGGAATGCTAAAAATGATTTTCATGTCTCCAAAAGAGAAAGGAGAGGTGAGGAAGGATCTTTGTAGGGGAATAAGGTGCAACGCTCTGCAATGGAGGAGTATAAAGAGCAATGCAAAGTAAGGGAATGAAATAACAAAGTGAATGGGAAACAATACTCTGTGATGGAAGGGAATAGAGAGAATTATTCTGCAAAAGGAAGGGCATAGAGAATTGTACTTTGCAAGTGAAGGGAATAGAGAATGATAACATGTAAAGGAAGGGAATAGAGAATTGTACTCTGTAAAGGAAGGGAATAGAGAACTGTACTCTGTAAGGGAAGGGAATAGAGAACTGCACTCTGTAAGGGAAGGGAATAGAGAACTGTACTCTGTAAGAGAAGGGAATAGAGAACTGTTCTCTGTAAGAGAAGGGAATAGAGAACTGTACTCTGTAAGAGAAGGGAACAGAGAACTGTTCTCTGTAAGAGAAGGGAATAGAGAATTGTACTCTGTAAGAGAAGGGAATAGAGAACTGTACTCTGTAAGGGAAGGGAATAGAGAATTGTACTCTGTAAAGGAAGGGAATAGAGAACTGTACTCTGTAAGAGAAGGGAATAGAGAACTGTACTCTGTAAGAGAAGGGAATAGAGAACTGTTCTCTGTAAGAGAAGGGAATAGAGAACTGTACTCTGTAAGAGAAGGGAATGGAGAACTGTACTCTGTAAGAGAAGGGAATAGAGAACTGTTCTCTGTAAGAGAAGGGAATAGAGAACTGTACTCTGTAAGAGAAGGGAACAGAGAACTGTTCTCTGTAAGAGAAGGGAATAGAGAATTGTACTCTGTAAGAGAAGGGAATAGAGAACTGTACTCTGTAAGGGAAGGGAATAGAGAACAGTACTCTGTAAGTGAAGGGAATAGAGAACTGTTCTCTGTAAGGGAAGGGAGTAGAGAACTGTACTCTGTAAGGGAAGGGAATAGAGAACAGTACTCTGTAAGAGAAGGGAATAGAGAACTGTACTCTGTAAGGGAAGGGAGTAGAGAACTGTACTCTGTAAGGGAAGGGAGTAGAGAACAGTACTCTGTAAGAGAAGGGAATAGAGAACTGTACTCTGTAAGGGAAGGGAATAGAGAACTGTACTCTGTAAGAGAAGGGAATAGAGAACAGTACTCTGTAAGGAAAGGGAATAGAGAACCGTATCAAAATTTTTTGGGGAAACAGACAGGGTAAGGACAAGTAGTTGAATGGAGGACCAAACCATGGTATTCATATGCCATATAAACTTTATTAGAACAAAAAATATGTAATAGTGAAAAAATCAAAGGTGTATTAATCAATGGTGTATTATTTCCCCAGTTATCAGGAAGCCTTGGACTCATAGTCCATTAATTGGTCATTACTTTGTGGAAATCTATGACACATGTAGTATACAACTGCATAAAAATTATTGCGGTGCTGAAAAGTTCAAAATGAAATTGAAGAGTGGGAGGAATCCAATCACCAAATATATTGTGCAGATGTAGAAAGAGTCACTCGTCACCACGTGGTAATGTAGTCTGCTTACCAGAAGGTGTTAAGGATTAGGCATAGATGATAAATTCTCAATAGCATCCAGCAAATCCAGCCCACTGGAACCCCTCATCAGACCACAACATCCGTGGGATTTCCTTCACATATAAACATCTCCCAATGGTCACTTCAGAATTAGGCATTCAGGCATGTAGTCATCATATATCCGAGAAAAGAAAATGAAGGACCCATAGTGAAGCCTGTAATGATAGATAGAAACACTTTTATTGTAGTAACTTACAGTTGAAGCTTAACACAGCATGCATCAATGATAGGAACAAACGGCTGCAGCAATCAGCGTACGGATGTCAGCCTGCCTGACATGTTTCATCATAACAGATGTCTTCAGAGTCATGCCTCTGAAGACATCTGTTATGATGAAACATGTCAGGCAGGCTGACATCCGTACGCTGATTGCTGCAGCTGTTTGTTCCTATATTTATATTTGTATTTGGTAATTGGATTCCTCCCACTCTTCAATTTCATTTTGAACTTTTCAGCGCCGCAATAATTTTTATGCATGTGACTTTTTGTTTGTTATCTACGAACTTTGCTGGCCGCTTGCTTTTTACAGTTCAGCGCGAATTTTTACTTGTTTTTTGTAGTATACAACTAGCCCGGAAGGGACAAGGGGTTAGAGAGTAATGCTCTGTATGGTATGGGAAAAGAAAGCAGTATTCTGTAAGAAATGGGAATAGAGAGCAAAGCAAGGGAGTCAGTAGAGAGCAATGCTCTGTATGGGAAGGGAATAAAAGCAATAATCTGTACTGGAAGGGAATGAATAGCAATGATCTATAAGGGAACAGAATAGGGAGCAAAGCATGGAAGGCAATTAAGAGCAATACATTGTAAGTGAAGGCAATAGGGAACATAACTGTAGGGCAAGAAAATAGAGGGCAATACTCTATAATCAAAGGGAAGAAAAGGGCAATGCTCTGTAAGGGAAGGGGATATAGAGCAAAACATGGAAGGCAATAAAGAGCAGTACTGTAGGTAAAGGGAATAGAGAACAATAATCTGTAAAGGAAGGGAATTGAGAGCAATATTTTGTAAGGGAAGGCAATAGAAAGCTGAACTCTGTAAGGGCAGGACATATAGAGCAATACTTTATAATGGTAAAGAATAGAGAGTAATGCTTTGTAAAGGAAGATAATAGGGAGCATTATTCTGTACGAAAATAGAGTAGGGAGCAATACTCTGTAAGGGAAGGGAATAAAGAGCAATGCAATTTAAGGGAACAGAATAGAGCTCAATGCTCTGTAAATGAAGAAAATAGCAATTTTCTGTAAGGCAAGGGAAAAGAGAGCAATTTGCTGCGAGGAAAGGGAATAAGAAGTGAGGTTCTTTAAGGAAAAGAAAAATAATCAGGTGCCATGATAAGATAAACAATACTTTTTATGTTTCTACAATGGATACAGGATTAGGGGTCTGACGCAGTCATGGTTTTGGTATCTTTATTAAAGTAAGGGGTATGTCAGAGTAATGCTCTGCAGCCTACCAAGGATAAACTGGTTAACTTAGTAACCCTCATTTCCTACAAGGTAAGGGCTCAATGTTGAAATGCTCTGCAGATCTGGTAATTAAGGTTCTGCATAATTATTAAATAGTAGTTGTCTAACAGAAGCAGAAGAGGGGTGAATGGAGTATGACTTTGCAGCTTTATGAAAATGAAAGGGGTGGGTGAGCCACTAAAAAGGACTGGGGGATCAGGGAGCAGCTTCTAAGAAAGGGCTTGGTGGAGTAATGCTCTGCAGCTTTCAGAAAGGCAGATGCAATGCTCTGAGGATCTCGCAGAGGAGCAGATAGCATGATATTGAGCAGGCAGTGCATGAGTTACTATTGTGATGCCCTCCAGATCTGTGGTATTCTCCTGACACTGCTGTTTAATGACACCTGATCCTAGCTGATGCAACTACTGCGGCCCCCCTGACACGCAACCATCCTGTACACACACACACACATATATATATTAACAAACAAATTCTCATACACCGGCTCTGTGCTCATACCAAGTTCCCAGGCCCGAGGGTATGAAAACTTTTCCATAGAAATAGCCTTGTTGTTGCCCTGAGCCTCCAATGAGATTCTGTTTGCTTTTCTAGCCCACACCAGAAACATAGCAGCTGTGGCCACCCAGCTGTCATGGCTCCCAATCTGAGCATGCTCAGCTAGAAGGCTCCGTCAGTTTTCTTTTACAGAAGCTGGATGGCCACTGGCTAATGGCATAGGTCAAGCCTGTACAAAGCTGGTATGTTGCTGCCAGCAAAGACACGGTGAATGGCTGAGAATGTAATGTCCTGACATTTATTCAGCCCAATACAAAGAGTTTACATTGAGAAAAGGTCTCCGTCACATTGCAGACAACATGTACATAATAGGGTGCCCTCTGTACTGACATGTCTTCCGGAAGGAGGTGTGTGAGGCCAGGGCACAGACAGGCCAACCATCCACACTGACTGATTCCCACTAACTGACTGCATGGCTGACAACAATTTACTGATCAGCAGATAGCTGTCACATGCTTGTAATGCTTGGCGTTTTTTTTTACTATTACATTGTTTTATAGTGACACATATAACTAGGAATTTATCGCTCTCCAAGCAATTGTACACATTCAAAAAGTTGGTTATCCAAAAACTTTGTTTTTCAGTTATAGGTGGACAATTGAGGGAGGAATCATTCACTATACTCGTCTCTAGCTAATGTCCCTTTCTTCATATCGGAGAGATAGACTGAACCAAGAAAGAAAGCACAGTCATAAGAGCCATTTATAGAGACCGCCTGGAAATAGTAATCAAATCAGCAGGGCATAACGATGTCAAAAAAAAGAATTTATTAATGAAAAATACGTAATTGCAAACCAACCAAAGATTATTGAAAAAAAACCTCGACCATTCACCATCTAAAATGACAATGTTGTCACTAGCTAGATGCCACCTGTGCATCATAGCTCCCAACTGTCCCTGATTTGGAGGGACTGTCCCTGATTTGGAGCAATGTTCCTCTGTCCCTCATTCCTCTTCATTTGTCCCTCATTTTGGTCTGATCTATATAGTTGTATATAAAATGCACTTTTTATCTATCAAAAAGTGTTTTCCAGTGCTAAACCTTTCATCTGATTTCCAAATTGCTGCATTTGTAAATTCCAAAAGCCAATATAAAGGAATAGTAGTGGTATAAAAAGCACTTGTGGGTTTTACCAATCTTGTTTTTTTTACACAATTCTCGTTTAAGGGGGCGTGGCAAGGGGTGTGTCCTATGCCTGCATACTTTTGCTGATAGGTGTCCCTCATTCCCATCTCAAAAAGTTGAGAGGTATGCGTGCATGCATGCTTCCACACATAATAATATCAAATAATGTTGATGCTAAAATTGTATATTCCTCTGGATGCGGTAACAGAGTGGTACAGTTAGTGTCACCGCCAAATCTGTGTCAACCAAATGGCAATAGGGGGCTAAAATAACTGAAGAGCTCCAAACTGTTGGGGGGATCAAATGACCTTCATACTGACAGTCTATTGGAGAGGGTCTGCCCACTGTAATGGCAGTGGAATGGATGATTGTAGCACCAGTATGTGAGTATCGTTAATGGGAACAAAGACCAAAGTATGATCTTATAGATGGCTGTGCATGAACATGCAGACTGTAGTCAAGTTCTGTGTGGACAGGAGCAGCATGAAAAACAGCATGATAGGTGGTACAGTGGGGACGGAAAGTATTCAGACCCCCTTAAATGTTTCACTCTTTGTTATATTGCAGCCATTTGCTAAAATCATTTAAGTTCATTTTTGTCCTCATTATTGTACACACAGCACCCCATATCAGACCAGAGAATCTTATTTATCACCATCTTGGAGTCCTTCAGGTGTTTTTTTAGCAAACTCCTTTCATGTGTCTTGCACTGAGGAGAGGCTTCTATCGGGCCACTCTGCCATAAAGCCCCGACTGGTGGAGGGCTGCAGTGATGGTTGACTTTCTACAACTATCTCCCATCTCCCGACTGCATCTCTGGAGCTCAGCCACAGTGATCTTTGGGTCCTTCTTTACCTCTCTCACCAAGGCTCTTCTCCCCCGATAACTCAGTTTGGCCGGACGGCCAGCTCTAGGAAGGCTTCTGGTTGTCCCAAACGTCTTCCATTTAAGGATTATGGAGGCCACTGTGCTCTTAGGAACCTTAAGTGCAGCAGAAATTTTTTTGTAACCTTGGCCAGATCTGTGCCTTGCCACAATTCTGTCTCTGAGCTCTTCAGGCAGTTCCTTTGACCTCATGATTCTCATTTGCTCTGACATGCACTGTGAGCTGTAAGGTCTTATATAGACAGGTGTGTGGCTTTCTTAATCAAGTCCAATCAGTATAATCAAACACAGCTGGACTCAAATGAAGGTGTAGAACCATCTCAAGGATGATCAGAAGAAATGGACAGCACCTGAGTTAAATATGAGTGTCACAGCAAAGGGTCTGAATACTTAGGACCATGTGATATTTCAGCTTTTCGTTTTTAATAAATCTGCAAAAATGTCAACAATTCTGTGTTTTTCTGTCAATATGGGGTGCTGTGTGTACATTAATGAGGAAAAAATGAATTTAAAAACTTAAATGATTTTAGCAAATGGCTGCAATATAACAAAGAGTGAAAAATGTAAGGGGGTCTGAATACTTTCCGTCCCCACTGTATATTCACTAGGGCTGAAACAACTAATCGATTAATCGACAACTAATCGATTATGAAATTAATCGATTACTATTTTCATAATCGATTAATCGGCCAGTAACATAATGGGGTTAAAAAAGCTAAAGTTAGCCCTATATTGTACAAAAATAGCAAATAATCTCTACTGTAAATATTACTTTCACTGTTGCACAGTAAAAAAACGAATTTCTGTTCTGTTCGAAAATCTGCAAAACAGTCTAGAATTTTTTTTTCTTTAAATAAAAAAATTTGATCGGAGTCCAGATTCAACCTCCTAAAAGTATATAGAGTATATCTCTACTGTCTGTTATTCTCAGAGAGGATTAAAGATTTTACTCCCTAACCATATAGTTGGTTATTTATATTTACCCCTGCGTATAGGAATAAATTGCCTTTTTTTAAACTTTACATATTAACTAAATTATACACCACACATTTCTTTAAGGTTATTAACCGATTAATCGATTAATTGAAACAATAATCGGTCAACGAATCGATTATGAAAATAATCGTTAGTTGCAGCCCTAATATTCACATATCCAGGGATCAATGGAGGGGCTCCGTTGATCCAAAACAGGCACATAGCCAATGCAGTGGAAGGCTCGTCCTCCTTTCAAACCACCAGCTATGACCAGATACGTGAAGGAAACCACACATACATGTCTGGAACTGCTCCAAGGAGGCTGCACCACTATGTGTTCCTGAACACTGTCTCACACTCCCCTACCGACAATCAGACGGTTAGATCCCCATCGCTCCAGCCGTAGTACACGGGAAGCAGGAGATGCAGAGGATGGCGTCAGATGCACTGAGGTGTGATGTCAACGCGTTTCGTTGGGAGACCCCAGCTTCGTCAGGACGTGGCGCCCTCTAGCTGTGGTGTGTTTAAATACACTTTCATGTCCAGCCTATCTTTTCTGGAGGGAAGCCAAAACCACAATGTATACAAATAAGGGTGATGCTTTTCATTCTTAAGGGCCACATAGATAGATTGCACATAACATTGCACACACGGCAGACATCATATCAGATAAAAATAAAAGAAATTGAAAAAATAAATAGAACATGAGAAATAATGATCCTTTCTTCACCCCACCTTACCCACTACTTACTCCTGTTCCTACTCTCACTAATGCCATACTCCACCCTACCACGCCCAACCTCTTTTTCCACCTAATGCCACACCCTATCCCTCCAACCTTACCCGCCATGTACTCCTCCTAATACCACGCTCCACTGCATCTCACCCACTTTTACGCCTCCTAATGCCACACTCCACTGCATCTCACCCAATCTTACCCCTCCTAATGCCTCACTCCACTGCATCTTACCCACTCTTACTCCTCCTAACGCCACACTCCACTGCATCTCACCCACTCTTACCCCTCCTAATGCCACACTCCACTGCATTTCACCCAATCTTACCCCTCCTAATGCCTCACTCCACTGCATCTCACCCACTCTTACTCCTCCTAACGCCACACTCCACTGCATCTCACCCACTCTTACTCCTCCTAATGCCACACTCCACTGCATCTCACCCACTCTTACTCCTCCTAATGCCACACTTTATGTACCACACCCACCAATTCTGTTCTTACTTTCACTAATGCCACACTTCATCCCATCTCACCCACCACTTACTCCTGCCACACTCCACCATACCACACCCACCTTTTTTCCCTCCTAATGCGATACCCCCCCAATCTCACCCACCACTTATCCTACTAGTGCCACGAACTCTATTACATCTCAAACACCTCCTACTTCTCACAATGCCATGCTTCACCCACCTCATCCATCATTTACTCCTTCTGTTACTCCTAATGCTTCTAATCCTTCACCTCACGTCACCAACACTTTTTTTCTCCTTTTGATCATTCTGTTGCTACACTCCATCTCACCTCACCACCACTTAGTCTTCCTCTTTAGGCTGATCATATATTATAGAATCCTCTTATTCAATTTCCTTTACCTTCATTTATATAGTGCAAGGTCCTGCCTGATCCAAGTTTTTAGGTTTGACCTAAATACTATATGGTTTCGGTAAATCTAAAGGAAAATTGTACAAGAAAATTGTATAATGTATGGCCAGCCTAATTCCCCTTAATGCCACAAACCAACCCACCTCCCCACCACTTTCTCCTTCTCTTAGTACACAAAACAGTGCACTGCAATACATGATATTGCATTGCTGTGCATTGTGTGTGTGCTACATAGCAAAAAAATTGCGTGTCCAAATTTGGGTCCATTGTGTTGGCAGCCTATTTAAAAATATTACACTACCCTAACATGATAAGGGTGTCCTTTTATGAAACTGAGATCAGCGGCGATCCCGAGTCTCACCGCTGATCTCAGCGCTTTACCAGTTTATGAAACTGAGATAATCAGTGGAGAACATGTTCTCCGCTGATTATCTCAGCAGAGTGAGAATTCACAGAAACGGCCAGTTTATGAAGGTGCGATCTCCACACCTCACTGGCGATCTGTGACAGAATTCTCACTTTCTGATTCACCATTTCAGAAGTGGAGAATCAGAGTGAGAAGCCTGAAACTGGCTGATATTCTGGAGAAAGAAAGAAGTCTTTTGACTTCTTTCTTTCACCAAACAGTCAGAGCACACCTTCCCCACCATTACACACCCCAAAACCAGCAGGATAGGAATTTATAGTGTGTGTATATATATATATATATATATATATATATATATATATATATATGTATATATATATATATATATGTATATATATATATATATATGTATATATATATATATATATATATATATATATATATATATATATATATATATATGTATATATATATATATACATACATACATATATATATATATATATATATATATATATATATGTATATATATACATTTATATATATATATATATATACATATATATATATATATGTATATATATATATATATAGCTATATATAGATACATCTATATATAGATATATATATATATATATCTATATATAGATGTATCTATATATAGCTATATATATAGATATATATATATTTTTTTTTAGATGTTCACGTCTCTGGCTGGGTTCACACTTGTGCGATGCGTGAACCAGCGTGATTCCTGTGCGGGTTTTCACATCGCACCTACATTGACATCTGCGCACCACTGCGGGTGTCAATGTAAAGTTAATGACACCCCCAGATCATTTCACAGATCGCAGTGCGAACTATGTAATGGTGCAGGAATCGGATCGCATGGGTGTTCACACCCATGCGATCCGATTCCAGTGCGGACCAAATAAAGGGTCCTGTACCATTTTGGTGCAAATGCAATATGATTTAGGGCCAGTTCCCACTGCTGCGGTGTCCGAGATCGGATGTGATTCGCACCGCAGTGCAAAATCACATCCGATCTCTGTGCGATGCGATTTCAGCCATACAGATAGTATTGCTAAATATGCATTGCCCTCAGACCAAACTCTTACAGGACCCTTTTTTTGGTCCACAGCAGAATCGGATTGCATGGGTGTTCACACCCATGCGATTCGATTACTGTCCGAGTTTGCAGATCGCACTGCGATATGCGAACTGATTTGGGGGTGTTAACTTTTAGGCCCAGTTCACACTTGTGCGATGCCGGACATCGCACAGGCATCGCATGTTATTTGCAGCACACTGCCATTCACATTACATGCGATGTCTGTGCGGTGCGATATCAGCTGTACAGATAGTATGGCTGATATCGCACCGCATTCGGTGCAAACACGCACAGAACCCTTTTTTCTGTTCGGACCAGAATCGGATCGCATGTGTGTTCACACATATGCGATCCGATTCATGTCCGAACTGTCAGTTCGCAGTGCGATATGCAAGCTGATCTGGGGGTGTCCTTAACAATGTATTGACACTCCCCAGCGATTCGCATATGGAAGTGTGAACTGACATGCGAGTCGGTGCGATGCGGGAACCCGCAGTGGATTCGCAGTGTTCTCGCATCGCACCAGTTTATCAATTTTTATGTTTATCTATAATGAAATATATTTTATTTTAATTTATTAATAAATATTTATACTTGTATACTTTATTAAAATTATTTTTTTAATGATTATAAATGTATTTTGCATTTATATGAATGGTGTATAGCTGCATTACATATGTGCATTACATTCATTTACTATACACCATTCACATTTAAATAGGAACATGTATGATCTTTAAATATTGATAAAAACAATGTTTTTTTTATAATTAGGTTAATGTATATTGTGTAGGGGGAATTTATCTTTATTATTTTATTAATATGTTGGGGAATAATGTGCTGATTTGTGTTAAACTTTTGTATTTTATGGTTCCTCATACTGTAATCCCGCTACATCACACGAGATTACAGTGAGAGGAGCCATTCTCAGGAGTTCCCGGCGTTTGTAGATCGCTCCTCAACTCAACATGAGAAGCGATCTACACACTTTCATAAACAGGCACTCAGAGGAGAGCGATCTCCTCTGAGAATGCCTGAGAACTGAAAAGCGGTATTTTACCGCACTTTCATAAAAGGACACCATAATGCATGTGTCTGATGCACTGCAATGGATTGTAAAAGTGTGACTGAAGCCTACAAACTTATCTAAACCCAAAGTGTATCTAAGGATCTACATTTAAGGATTGGTAAAGTGCAATATATACATTTTTTGTCTTTGAGCATAGATACACTTTAATTTCTTCCAACTTGCTGTCTAAGTGCTCCTGGAGTCCTCTTTCCATATCTTTGTAAGGGAGTGCAAGGGATGGCTTTTGATCCTGCCTTCCCATGTGAGTAATTAAGTTTCTTCCTACCAGTTGTTTTCATTCTTTAGCTTGGAGTAAACTTATTCCCTGAACATCTTCAGTAATACCACTCTACACTAACAGCTCTGCTCCAAGGGGTGGGGGCTACTGAGCTGTGACACCAGCTGTACAAAGCAGAAGGCACAATTGTGTAAGACTAATGACCCAATGTACAGACATTCCTAGTACCTACCACCCTAGTTTTTATTTTCATGGGTGACAAAAAAGGCCTACTGGTATGGCATTTGCTTTAAACAATGTTTTTTACAAACAGCACAGTGGATTTTAAAGGAGATGTATCGCCAGTGCTATTTTGGCAATACTTTTTCCTGTGGGTCACAGCCCGTTCTGCGTCTGGGATCCACCCAAAAGTCTGGACCGGCACCCAGCTCAGCCTCTCAGCGAGCCACTGAGAGCCTGAGCCAGCCCCTCCCTCCCCCCTTCACAGCCCAGCACTCCAGTGATCCCTGCAGGGGCAAAGCAGAGAGCCGGTGACTGACAAATCTCCAAATCTCTTTTTTTTTTCACTGCTGTGCAAAATTATAAACACAACACTTTTGTGTTTGCTCCTATTTATCAAGAGCGCAATGCAAAGATCTACAATTTTTTCTATGTACACAAAAGGCCTATTTCTCTCAAATATTGTTCACAAATCTGTCTAAATCTGTGTTAGTGAGCACTTCTTCTTTGAGATAATCCATCCACCTCACAGGTGTGGCATATCAAGACACTGATTAGACAGCATGATTATTGCACAGGTGTGCCTTAGGCTGGCCACAATAAAAAATGTGCAGTTTTATCACACAACACAATGCCACAGATGTCGCAAGTTTTGAGGGAGCATGCAATTGGCATGCTGACTGCATAACTACTAAATAACTAAACTAATAACATTTATTGGTGGTCAGTGGGAAGAAAGTAATAGGCTTGGAACTGCATGCACAGCATAGGTGGAGGGCCTGCATGACTGAGTTGCTGAGCAGGCTACAGTCAGGCAGTTCAAGAGGTTTGGTTTTAAAGTGTGGGTAAGGCCGGCCATACATGGTTCGGATCTCAGCCGGGTCAGCAGGAATCAGCTAAGATACGAAGTGTTAATGGGCAGGCTGAATGTACCAAGCTGATCGATCGATCAACTTGGGCACAACCATCCTAACGGATTCTCTTACGATTATTGCTAGCGGCTTCTATAGCCACTAGCGATAATCACTGTCTTGTGCTGCCCGCCCCCCCCACGCCGGAGGTGGATAATGGCTCAGCAGGAGGGATTCGCCTGTGAGCACTGTCTGTGTTGATGTGGGAATCGTGCAAATTTCCTTCCTGCAACCCATGGTTGCAGGAAAGAAATTTGCACCGTGTATGGCCTGCCTAAGGCTTACCTTATTGGATGACCAAGGAGGGGTGGGGGGGTAGAATGTTCCTGGGGTGTGGCACCAGTGGTCTAGCAGAAGGGTGGGAGTTGCTAGTCGATCAGTGGGAGCCAGGACAGCAACGAAGACACTTGCCAGGTCAAGGCACTTTTATATGTAAGCAGCCATTTGGCTATTTCTTTTTTATAATGTTTTAATTAAACAGTATTACGCTATGGATGTTTATTAATGTTTTCACATATCCTGCCTAACACTATCAGGAGGAAGGTTCCTATACATCTCCAGTCATACTATATGCGAACAGGCATCATCCTGCCAAACCTACATTTGACTTTCTTTTTAACTAAAGAAGTCAAATCTTTCTGGTAAGCAGATCACTTATCCGGTACACTTCAGGTGTTGTCCTAGTGCTTGGTGAAGAATCACTGATTACTTGTTTGGAAGAAATCTCCACACAGAAAGGATCATCTTTTGTTTGGGACTTTTTATTCACACATTCATGCAATGACATTTTGCTTCATTGCAATTTGTTTAACCGTTTTGTTTTTTTGTTACGTTTCGCGTTTTTGTGTATCTATTTACTATTCACTGTTTTGTAGTTGTTTGTCATCACTTGATATATCAACACCAGCGCCCCCTACCTCACTACACAGAAACAAAGACACTTGCCTGCCCTCCCTCCCCTCAAATTTCTGATGTTTTTTTGCCTGTGGTTGTTTTTCTTAAAGGGGCAATGGGTGCTGTAGATTGGCTGTTGCTCGGGGTGTTCTTTGCGCATGGATTTGGGTCCAGCTTTGTCATAGCAGCAGGCAGGGGTCTTAGGTTTTTGAAGGTGGACATTGTCAAAAAACAGTAGGTGGAGTGTAATGGGTTGGGTCCATCTCGGTATGGTTGTACCTTCCCTACCCAGTGATGTCAATAAGGGGCCATTGGTCATCGGGCTGCATCAGTGGAAAACTGGTAATAAATTGTCCCCAGGCTGGTGTAACTGCGGCTGGGGCTGGAATAGGAATGTGATGGTTGATACAGCCGATGCAATAGCAGAAAACATGCCTTCATTAACCTAAGACTCATGGAAAAGTCACTTAGGCACATTATGGTTGAAATGTATGTTGTTCACATAGTTATTTTGTTATTTATGCTTTGTTAATAAAAGGCTGCTATGGCCATTTAAATTCAAATTATGTGGTTGTGTCATTATCTGGGTAGTTGGGTGGTATGGATTAGAAAGGGAAGGTCATGGCAGCTGCAACATCAGCAAAATCTCAGTTATGCCCCCCCCCCCCCTTGATTACAGTGAAGGTCAGAATGCTACCCTGACACAAAGCTAATAAAATAATTGATGTCATGCTGTTGCATTTGCCATGGGACTACGTAGGTACTATCAGGGAGGTCAAACAGTCACAGCTCAAAGAACCCCTGGCAAGTGCTGATGAAACTCTGGTAGACCAATGTACTGGGTACATAGGAAAAATTCCTCTTACTTTGGTGTTCAATGAGAAGAATGCCCCCTTACAGGGTACCAGCAGGGAGGTCAATCAGTCACAGCTCAAAGAACCCCTTGCAAGCTCTAACTCTGGTGGTCCACGGAACCCTGGTTGAGAAAGATTGATTTATAGGGTTGATTATGTTGCTGTTGTTTCTTACATTATGGAATTTGATAAAAAGTCAGGGTTATACTTTAATTTCTACATAATTTTTAATTATAGTAGCCTTTATCAACCTTATTACTTCCAAAGAACCCATAAAATAATCTTCAGGTCTCGGGGAACCCTGATAAAACCAATTTATTTGGGGTAAATAGGAAAAATGCCTCTTACATTAGTGGGCAGTGAGAAAAATGCCACCCTCACAGATAACTAATAAGATAATTGGTGTCATGTTGTAGCATTGATGATTAAACTATATAGATAGCATCAGGGAGGTCAATTAGCCACAGCTCACAGAACCCCTGGCAAACCTCTGGTGGAATTCTGGTGGTCCTCGGAACCCCGGTTGAGAAATACTAATTTATAGGGTTGACGATGTCACTGTTTCCAATATGGGTTTTGATAACAAGGCAGGGTTGTGCTTTAGTTTATTAAGAAAGATATATGCAGATGGGAAATGAGCACAAGTGGCAGACTAAATGACACAGAGGGTTACAATGTCTTCCTCTCCTCGTCCATTGCAAATGTGAGTTACGTATGGCTCCATCTGTACTTGATGAATGATGGTACATATTGCAAATCGCTTCTCATTAAGCAACTGAAGGCACTTTGCCTGGCACAATGTGTATGACAGAGGTGCATAACGAGGTGGCAAATTTTGCTGGCAGCGACGATGATCCATCAGTTATTCTAAGGAGGCTGGAAGCCCAGTTGTAATAAAGCAATAGGTGTCACAGGGCATGGTTGGTGTAATGTTCATTAGAGAGGGGCTTATGGAAAAAGCCTGATGATTGTATTCTGGGAAGATCAGAGCTCAGTTAAAATTGAAGTACATTAAATCAACATCATCTGTATTCCTAATGGGATTTAAGAAGAACGTAGAACTTGTCGGAAGAATAAACCAGGCAAATACATATTTTTATTATATATATAATCCCTAAGGGATTTATTCGTTTTTTTTTTTTAAGCATTGAATTTTTTTTAATCAAGCTGCCATTAAATAATTTTAAATAGATAGCCATAACATAACTATTGCAAATGGCTTTTACTGCTTGAAAATAAAGATTTATATCCTTACGTTGTATAGCGTTTTTTATCCAAACTCCTTGAACATCTGGTCTACAACCGACTGAGCGAACACCTCGCCAAGAATAACCTTCTTGATCCCCTTCAGTCTGGATTTCACCCTAAACACTCCACAGAAACCGCCCTCCTAAAACTAACAAACAATCTACTAACAGCCAAAACCAATGGACATTATTCTGTATTCCTACTCCTGGACCCCTCTGCTGCTTTTGATACGGTTGACCACCCCCTCCTCCTTAAAAACTCCATGCCTTTGGTTTCTGTGACTGTACTCTTCGCTGGTTCGCTTCCTACTTATCCAACCGCACCTTTAGCGTTACTTACAATTTTCCTTCCTGCTCTCCTCTTCCTTTCTCTGCTGGGGTCCCCCAAGGTTCTGTTCTTGGACCTCTCTTATTCTCAATCTACAACTCCTCCCTGGGTCATACCATCTCTACGCCATCGACATCCAGTTTTATCTCTTTATCTACCCCTCAGCTCACTCCCTCATGTATCACTAATTTACTAACAGACATATCAGTCTGGATGTCACACCACTTCCTCAAACTCAATCTATCGAAAAAACCAAACTTGTTATATTTCCTCCCCACGCGCCCATTCCCCTGATCTCTCTGTCAAGATCGATGACACAACTATCAACCTGTCCCCACATGCCAAGGTTCTAGGTATAATCCTGGACTCTGATCTATCCTTTAGGCCCCACATCCAATCACTGTCCAAATCTTGCCACCTCAACCTCCGCAACATTTCCAAAATACGTCTCTTTCTAACCAATGACACCACTAAGCTCCTAGTTCACTCCTGGTCATCTCTCAATGACACCACTAAGCTCCTAGTTCACTCCCTGGTCATCTCTCGCCTTGACTACTGCAACTCCCTCCTTATTGGCTTAATTTTACATAGGATATCCCTCCCTTCAGTCCATCATGAATGCTGCTGCCAGGCTCATCCACCTTACCAACCACTCCGTGTCTGCTACTCCTCTCTGTCAATCCCTCCATTGGCTCCAGCTCACCCAAAAAAATAAATTCAAAATACTAACAACAACTTACAAAGCCATCCACAATTCAGCCCCAGCTACATTACTAACCTAGTCTCAAAATACCAACCTATTTGTTCTTTTCGTTCCTCCCAAGACCTCCTGTTCTCTAGCTCCCTTGTCACCACCTCCCATGCTCGCCTCCAGGACTTTTCCAGAGCCTCTCCCATCCTTTAGAACTCCCTACCCCAATCTGTCAGATTATCTCCTAATCTTGTTTGCTTTTAGACGATCCCTAAAAACCATCCTCCTTAGAGAAGCCTATCCTGCCTCCACTTAACAACTGTACTTTCATTTTCTCCATCATCTCACCCCCCCCCCACAATTACCTTTTGTATCACTTGACCCTCCCTCCTTAATTGTAAGCTCTAACGAGCAGGGCCCTCTGATTCCTCCTGTTTTGATTTGTATTCTAACTGTACTATCTGCCCTCATGTTGTAAATCATTGCACAAACTGTTGGCACTATATAAATCTTGTATAATAATAACATTTTAGTATTCCTCAATGGTGGATTTCCTCTCTTTTCAAGTTCTGGCGAAAACTAAAGTTTTTGGATTTATTTATTTATTACAGGTATTTATATTGGGCTATCAATCTGCGCAGCACTTTACATATATATTGTACATTCACATCGGTCCCTGAACTCAAGGAGCTTACAATCTAAGGTTTTCCCTCACTTTTAGTCTCAGTGACTGTGGTCATCAGGACAAGTAGAGAGAATCCCCATAACAGGGAAACAGACGACCATGAAAACTCTAAAGGGATTCTACTCCATACCTACGCTATCCAAGACTAACAAAAAATGGTATGGATTTAGATACACTTTAAAGAGCACACAACAATCAAGTATTTTAAAGTGATACTAAACACACACTGTTTAATTTACATTGTCCTTTCTACTTCTGTATATGGATGATGGCACTGTAATTATTAAAAAAAAATCTAAGTCCCTTTTGCCTATGTGATATACAGCTGGCACATGGCCCAGCTTTTTCCCAGCCTGTCTGCAGAGAAACATAAGCAGGAGGAGCTTCTAGTCCTTTGCTGTTGGTCACATGTTCAAAATAAAAAAACAGCTATTTGAATACAGAGTAAAAATAAATAATATCAATAAACTGTTTTAAATTGTCATACAAATATATGTTTAAAATCAAATCTTTATTATTTTGTGGAAATAACATGATGTGGGAGGATTTCTGCCAGTCACAGGTTGTGTCATGCCCCTCCAGCTTGTATCTTAGAATAAGAGGGAGGTGAAGCCACCATTAAGCTATATGTAATATCCCACCCTCATTGTGTTTTGCTGGTTAGTGGCCATGGAGGAGGAAGGAGGGAGTGGCCTCTCAATTACCACTGTGTATTTGCCCACATGTGGGATTCTATAGTCACATGGGCTGTTCAGATGTGATAGGGAGGAAATGTTTAGCATAGAAACTCACTCTAAACTGAGCATGAGTTGCTTGCCACCACAGATGCAAAATCTCAAAGTCCCTTTACAGTGGGCCTGAACTCAAAAAGTGTAGATTTGCTATCTTAATTTTGCCTAAGCAGTATCCTGAAAATTCCTAAAAAATCTAACATCTGTATTGAATTCCTCCTAAAAAAATAGCAGTACACTACCTGAGCACCATAACAGAACTACTGCTGTAGCTGCTCATGCGGGGCCTGAGCTAGAGGGAACCTTCTGGTCAGTGGAAGGAAGAGCTCCAATCCTTACCTGACTGTTCCACATTTCAATTGGGCCACCTGGCCCCATCCAGACCTCCATCAGCATCAGCTATACCGTGACAACTCACTCAATCATTGCTGTCAATTGTAAACACAGGAGCAGGCACAGGAAGTATTCCACTATTTACTTCATTCGCGCCTCTGGCTGTTGCGATCATCTATTGCAAAGCACAGCAAAGGATATAGGTAGTGGAAGCCTCTGCCCGCTTCTGTGTTTACAAGTGACAGCAGAGATTGGGTGAGCTGGAATAGTGGGACCTGCATTGATGGAAGTAGGAAAAGAAGAGACGCTTGAGAAGGGACGTGATAGCGATTTACAAATACTTCAATGGTGATCCCAGCATAGAAAAAAAGCTAATTACTGTAAAAAGAGGATTGCAGGGGAAAAGATCCCACTGAGAAGAGACAAAGGCATACCAAGCTGCTTAATAAGGGAATAAATTTATTACAAAGATTTGTTTAATACAAAAAGATACCAAGACTAGGTACCCATTGTCAGGAAAGGTCCCCTCCGCTGGTAATATCGATCATTTGGCATGTAGTACTGAGGTCCACCAGCAGTTGTCTCCTGGCAGTTTGGAGCTGTCAGAAGAGCTTTTCCCTGCTGGTATTTTGTCGCCTTTGGGCCGCAGTACTGGCGTCCACCAGCGGAGGGATCCTGGCAGTAAGGAGCAGGTATTACCCTCTGCAGACAGGTGTCACCTGACTTTAATTAGCAGCTGCAGTATAAATACCCGGCAGGTGCACACTCATCTTGCCTTGGTATTGTCCTTGAGCCCTGACCTGCATCCTGCATCCTGATTCCTGATTCCTGTACCTGATTCCTGATTCCTGATTCCTGATTCCTGTACCTGAGACCTGATTCCTGGAGCCTGTTGATCCTGTTCCCTGTCTGTTTTCTTGCTCTGGACCCTGAGCCTTGTATCTGACCCGTCCCTCCTGTGATCCATCCATCCTCTCTTGTCCTGTTTGTTTCCCTTCCCCACCTTCTGACCTCCCGTTGATGACCCTGGCCTGGCTTTGTTTATGATCTCGGTATTTCCCTTACTTGTATATATTTGTTCTGTTATTATTATTATTTGTGGGGTTCTGTTTTGTATTGGTTGTGGTGCCCTGAGTGATATTGGAGGTGGTTGTGTTATATTTATTCATTTTATCTTTAATAAATCATTTATATTTTCACTTATACACGTCATGGTTTCCTCTGTTGCAGTCCACACAGTTCTGGTCTTATCTGGTACATGACAAAATACCAGGGCCATCCCTGACTAGAAGTGGCTGCACAGAGGAACCATCTTGGTTCTGCTGGCTTTACTGGAATGAATCCCAATGTTATCCCATATTATGCTTTGCTGGTGTCAGAAAGTGGCGAGTATCTCCGCTAGTCACTAAAAGAGTGGACCAATTACCAGCTAATTGAGATCATCCGTTTGGCCCACTCTCTGGTTGACCAGGGCTGTATGTTGTTTGGGGATGTGCAGCCTTTCATCCAAATATGTGCTGAGCTAGCCCTGTCCTGTGTTCCTAAGACCAGTGATGATTTTTCTCCCCCTTTCAGTGCTGATCAGGTGGAGTCTCTGGTGTGGCTGTTAGAGGATGATTCCGCATGCTTTTTTGAGCACTATTCCATCTGTTCTCAGCAGAAGCTTTTGGAGTGTATTCACTCAGTACAGACCCTTGTTAGACAGGCAGCATGTGATCCGTCCTTTGTCCAACCCATACTCTCAGCATGGTCTGATATGTTACAACCAGCCCCAACCAATCCACAACAAACCACCTCTGCCATCAGACACCTACCTGTCCACAAGTCTGTCTCTCCATCACCCACGCCAAACTCAGTTGCAGCTCAGTATACATTGCTCCCAACCAGATACTCATATCTGCTCCCTGTACCTATCCTGCATTCAACCCACTTGCCTCTTCTCAGCTGCCTACTAATTCACAAAAACTTCCCCCAGCTACTGTTATCTCTTCTCCACCATATCTCAATCCTCCTTTCCAGTCTGCTGCACCCCCCACCTACAGAGCCTCAGTGACTAAACCCAAGAAAAAACGAAAGTTTTTTCCAATCAAGGTGATCCTGCCAGTAACCCAACCTGCCTCCGCACCAGCTAATCCAATCCAGTCTGACGTCCCAGTGCTTTCTACCCAGTCTGACGTCCCAGTGCTTGCTACCCAGTGCTTGCTACCCAGTCTGATGTCCTAGTACTTGCTACCCAGTCTGACGTCCCAGTGCTTGCAACCCAGTCTGACGTCCCAGTGCTTGCAACCCAGTCCGACGTCCCAGTGCTTGCAACCCAGTCTGACGTCCTAGTGATTGCAACCCAGTCCTACGTCCCAGTGCTTGCAACCCAGTCCGACGTCCCAGTGCTTGCTACCCAGTGCTTGCTACCCAGTCTGATGTCCTAGTACTTGCTACCCAGTCTGACGTCCCAGTGCTTGCAACCCAGTCTGACGTCCCAGTGCTTGCAACCCAGTCCGACGTCCCAGTGCTTGCAACCCAGTCTGACGTCCTAGTGATTGCAACCCAGTCCTTTGTCCCAGTGCTTGCAACCCAGTCCGACGTCCCAGTGCTTGCTATCCAGTCTGATGTCCCAGTGCCTGTTATCCAATCATGATGTCCTGGTACCCGCCTTCCAACCTGAAGCACCAGGTTCCAGCCTGAGGTACCAGCGTTCCAGCCTGAGGTGCTAGTGTTCCAGCCTGAGGGGGTAGTGTTCCAGCCTGAGGGGCCAGTGTTCCAGCCTGAGGGGCCAGTGTTCCAGCCTGAGGGGCCAGTGTTTCAGTCTGAGGGGCCAGTGTTCCAGCCTGAGGGGCCAGTGTTCCAGCCAGAGGTGCCAGTGTTCCAGCCGGAGGTGTTCCAGCCTGGGGGGCCAGTGTTCCAGCCAGAGGTGTTCCAGCCTGAGGGGCCAGTGTTCCAGCCTGAGGGGCCAGTGTTCCAGCCGGAGGTGCCAGTGTTCCAGCCGGAGGTGTTCCAGTCTGAGGGGCCAGTGTTCTAGCCGGAAGTGCCAGTGTTCCAGCCAGAGGTGTTCCAGCCTGAGGGGCCAGTGTTCCAGCCGGAGGTGTTCCAGCCTGAGGGGCCAGTGTCCAGCCTAAGGGGCCAGTGTTCCAGCCAGAGGTGTTCCAGCCTGAGGGGTCAGTGTTCCAGCCGGAGGTGCCAGTGTTCCAGCCGGAGGTGTTCCAGCCTGAGGGGCCAGTGTTCCAGCCGGAGGTGCCAGTGTTCCAGCCGGAGGTGTTCCAGCCTGAGGGGCCAGTGTTCCAGCCAGTGTTCCAGCCTGAGGGGCCAGTGTTCCAGCCGGTGGTGCCAGTGCCTACTTTCCAGGCTGATGTGCCCATTTTCCACCCTGATGTACCCGCCTTCCAGCCTGATGTGCCCGCCTTTCAGCCTGATGTGCCCGCCTTTCAGCCTGATGTGCCCACTTTCCAGCCTGATGAGCCCGCTTTCCAGTCTGATGTGCCCGCTTTCCAGTCTGATGTGCCCGCCTTCCAGCCTGATGTGCCCACCTTCCAGCCTGATGTGCCCGCCTTCCGGCCTGCTGAGCCCGCTTTTCGGCCTGGCTAGCCCACCTTCCGGCCTGATGTGCCCACTCTCCGGCCTGATGTGCCCGCTCTCCGGCCTGATGAGCCCACTTTCCAGACTGATGAGCCCGCTTTCCAGCCTGATGTCTTATTGCCTGCTGCTCAGCTCGACGACCTGGAACCTGCTGCCCAGCCTGATGTGTTCCTGTCTGCTGCCCAGCCTGATGTGTTCCTGTCTGCTGCCCAGCCTGATGGGTTCCTGTCTGTTGTCCAGTCTGATGGGTTCCTGTCTGCTGCCCAGCCTGATGGGTTCCTGTCCGCTGCCCAGCCTGATGTGTTCCTGTCTGCTGCCCAGCCTGATGTGTTCCTGTCCGCTGCCCAGCCTGATGTGTTCCTGTCCGCGGCCCAGCCTGATGTGTTCCTGTCTGCTACCCAGCCTGATGTGTCACTGCCCACTGCCCAGCCTGAGGTGCCCGCTGCCCAGCTGGACACCATGGACTTTCCCCAGCAACGGCTAGTTTGAGCATCCGGAGGTCGCTCCTTCGAGGGGAGGTACTGTCAGGAAAGGTTCCCTCCGCTGGTAATATCGATCATTTGGCGTGCAGTACTGAGGTCCCCCAGCATGTGTCTCCTGGCAGTTTGGAACTGTCAGAAGAGCTTTTCCCTGCTGGTATTTTGTCACCTTTGGGCCGCAGTACTGGCGTCCACCAGTGGAGGGATCCTGGCAGTATGGAGCAGGTATTACCCTCTGCAGAGAGGTGTCACCTGACTTTAATTAGCAGTTGCAGTATAAATACCCGGCAGGTGCACACTCATCGCCTTGGTATTGTCCATAAGCTCTGACCTGCAGCCTGCATCCTGCATCCTGTTTACCTGATTCCTGTACCTGATTCCTGATTCCTGGAGCCTGTTGATCCTGTTCCCTGTCTGTTTTCTTGCTCTGGACCCTGAGCCTTGTATCTGACCCGTTCCTCCTGTGATCCATCCATCCTCTCTTATCCTGTTTGTTTCCCTTCCCCACCTGCTGACCTCCCGTTGATGACCCTGGCCTGACTCTGTTTATGATCTCGGTATTTCCCTTACTTGTATATATTTGTTCTGTTATTATTATTATTTGTGGGGTTCTTTTTTGTATTGGTTGTGGTGGAGTGATATTGGAGGTGGTTGTGTTATATTTATTCATTTTATCTTTAAAAAATCATTTATATTTTCACTTATACACGTCATGGTTTCCTCTGTTGCAGTCCACACAGTTCTGGTCTTATCTGGTACGTGACACCCATCACCAAAACCAAGATCATGTTAAAATTAGACAACGTTGTGTGTTTAAGAGCAGCTGCATCATGCTTTCACTATGCATGCACACACCTATAACCCAAGCAGTAGTTAATTAAAGTGAATAGTATTTGTTGGACTAGACTAGAAATCCCAGTGACATGCACCATAGGAGAAAAAGTCCATCCTGTTACTAAGTTTAATTAGGTAAATCTCCTTCAGAGGGATAGTTTAGGTTAAAGGATTAATAGTTGAGTCAAATTGCTAGTCCCACAGAAACAGTGTTGATTGAAGTTGTAGCTAGGTAAAGCTGCCAGTGTAGAGAGGTGGAAAGGATCCACAATTTGTGGCTAATCCAGAGGTACAAGTATACAATAATCCCGGATTGAATTAGATACTTTCACTGAAAGTTCCATCATTGGATAACAGTGGCAAGATGAAACTATAGTGAAGCAGGCTAACACAGGCTGAGGTATAGCAAAATACCAGGAGCAAAGTAAACCAAGCAATTGGAGGACCAGAGGTCTGCTCACCTGACCATGTGTGGAATTATATGGTTACAGTCCAGATGGATGTATTGTCATTCTCCGGTCCGGGAGCTATACATGCTGCCCTGTATGTTTTGTTTCAGAGCGGGGTCCGTGGGGCTCCAGCAAGTAATTTCCTTCAGCTCTGTACTGCTCTGTACTGCTGTAGATTCCTCTGGGCCACCGTGCACTCACCTCAGCCAAAATTGTTGCCGTTAGCATGTGCAAGCATGATGTGGTACATCATCCGTGACGCACGGAGCGTCTTTGTTGTGATGCAAGATCCGACATGTTTCACCAGATACACTAGTTTTATCAAGAATAGGAGGGAACCTTCCGGTCAGCGGAAGGAAGAGCTCCTATCCTTACCTGACTGTTCCACATTTCAGTTGGGCCACCTGGCCCCATCCAGACCTCCATCAGCATCAGGTATACTGTGACAGCTCACTCGATAGTCGCTGTCAATTGTAAACACAGAAGAAGGCACAGGAAGTATTCCACTATTTACTTCATCCGTGCCTCTGGCTGTTGAGATCATCTATTGCAAAGCACAGCAAAGGATAGAGGTAGCGGAAGCCTCTGCCCGCTTCTGTGTTTACAAGTGACAGCAGTGGTTGGGTGAGCTGGAATAGTGGGTCCTGCACTGATGGAAGTAGGAAAAGAAGAGACGCTTGAGAGGGGACCTGATAGCGATTTACAAATACCTCAATGGTGATCCCAGCATAGGAAAAAGGCTAATTAGTCTCAGGGAGTGTAAGAGGACACGTAGCCACACAATGAGATTGGAGGAGAAGCCTTAAGCTGCGTAGGGGTCTTTTCACTGTCAGGGCAGTAAGAATGTGGAACTCTCATCCACAATTGGTGGCATCAACGGGGAGTATTGATATTTTTAAAAGACTCTTGGATGTGCATCTTAAAGAAGGCAACATACAGGGATATGGGAAATGATTATCAACACTGACACACACCTACACAGGTTGAACTGCGTGGACTATTGTCTTCATTCAACCTTACCCATTATGTAACTATGTAACTATATTGGGGTGCTAGTATTCAGTTTCAAATAGTATTCTTATTATTTTTGTATTGTTTATTTTTAGACAATATTTTTATATGTGTATATTTATTTTTATATGTAAATTCATAGGATTACATTGATATTAATGTTGGAGTAATATAGCCGTATTCAGATAAAGTGAATCTTCAAATAAAGTGAAGGGAATACTCATTTTAAGCCTTACAATAAAGTAGAACACCTCCTTCCATATACATTCCATTTGCATGCTGTACATCTCTTATTCTGCAACACTTCATTCCATATGGCATGCTGTACATTTCCTGTTCCATACCTTATCATTCCATATGCCATGTTGTACATTCCCTAGTCCGCACATCCTCATTTCTTATGCCAATTTATATTCCATGACACTCCATTCTAATCACTGTGCTATTCCCACCCTCCTTGTTCACAGATCTTTACTTACCTCAATATCACTGCTGCCTCCTCTTCAATCCCTTGTAACCTGTCATGGTAACAAGTATGTTACACAATAGTAATTTTTTCCTGTTATGAAGACCTGTGATTTCTAGTTATGACTCTGTTATATACACTATACTTCTGACTGCTAGTATCACTAGATTTGGTGATATCACTCCTGTGCTGCTCAATGTTTTCCTTTCTGGAGAGGAAGCTGTAGATGAGGACCTGCAGTGCAAGGATCTTCCTGCAATCTACTTATTCGGTAGGTCTGGTCTTCCTCCATCTCTCCTGCAGCTTCCTGAGTATTCCTCCATTAGTAATTAGTTCACAGTCATTGGGGGATAGCTCCAAGCCCAAGATGACCACCTCCACACAGACACATGGTGTAGAACATAGCATGGTAAGTCAGTAATGTGGAAGAGATCAGCTGTAGGTAGCCTACAGTAAATACAGGTGCCTACTGCTTACCCTTTTGGACGCAGCTTTAATAGTACAAGTCTTCTTCAATATCTTCAAGAGCTAGAGTGCCAGTCTTCAAGAACCAGAGTGCCAAAGATTTATGATGTTCTCATTGCTGAAAATGTAGGGTTCCTGTACTAGAGTATGATGAATGAAACAGCTGTAGGCAGGTGCAGTCTGTTTTCTCTACTGCAAGTGGCAGAGGGAGAAGAAAACAGGAGGAACATGGTTCTTCTATGGTTTCCTAGGTCACTAGGGCAACAATTTGGTTGACTGTTGACAGCCCATGTGACCCTGGCAGCCATCTTGGGTCAGGCAGAGTCCCCCTGGTCATGGGTTTGGCGCGCATTTAGAGTATGGGAAGTGTAGGGAAGTGTAGTAGATCTCCCATCTGTCAGGGACAGTAATAGCGGCAAGGAAAGCTTCCAGAGGGGAAGAAAATGTTAAGGGATCTGCCACTCTCCTTGGGCTTGGACCAACCAGGCCTCATTCCGCCCCTCAAAACAGATGCTGTTAGCTCAGCTGAGACCTGTTCCACTACATGCTGCTGTCATCCGTGAGTAATCCTGTTGGGCTTCCTTCCACCAGGCTTGTTGTGAATTGTTTTCCATTGACTTTAATATAAGTTCCAAAGCTGCACCCACTCACACAGTTATCTGAAATGAAAAGAATGTTCGGCTGATGCTGACTTTATTTTCTGATCCCCCCTCCAGCAGAGGTCACATGACCAAAGGCTTAGGCTTTTGGTTATGTGAGAAGCACTGACGCTAGCCTGGAGCAGCATTTCTCCGGGAAAAGGTATTTCAGTTCTTCTACTACTCTTTAAATTGTCCATCCCAGCAACACTGTTAGCATTGTTTTATGCTAACATTTGTGTGTAAATCTGCTTTAACACATTCAGTTAAGTGTTTTCTTTTTATATATGTGTGCTATTATTTCTGGTGTTCTTTCTTTTAAATTCAGCAATGTGCTTCTTTTATAATGTCTTCCTGTCAGTCAAACTCCCATTTCCTGCATAGATGAGCCCGAGGCAGCTCCAGCAGATGACCGACTTGTTTACTTCTCATACTTCTCTTGTTTACTGTAAAAAGCATCTCAAGTTCAAAAAATAAAAAGTCAGAGCATTTATATTGGGTATTGCCTTCTAGAAAATGTTTTCTGTTTTTCCATGCTTGGCTCTTGGTTCTGTCCATCCCCCCACACTCATATGGATCTTTGCCTGAAGAGGGTGACCACATTTTTTTGTGTCTGCAATTATATTTTCATCATGATCACTTCTCTGTCCCCATATCCACAATCTCAAGCAAAACCACAGGACCATCGAACAGAGAAGAAAATCAAAGCACACGGAGTAATGTAGTCAGGGCTTTTTTCCTCATAGAATAGGTGCAGGTACTCCCCCCTTCTGATTCACCCCTCGTCTCCACCCCCTACCCACCCCTGAGCACCGTCCCTTGGTTCCACCCCCTACCTACCTGCCAGGATCGCCCCTTTTAGAGAATAATACAGAATTTTGTGGTGCTAAGTAATTTGTATGGAAATTGTTAACCATTTGCTGACCACCCTATAGCACTTCTACTGCTACAGGGCGGAAGCTGTGGGCAGGAAAACTCTTATATATACGTGATTCTGCATTTCCGTCTGCAGGGGGCACGTGTGCATCGTCGGCGGGCCACTTCTGCTGTGATAATATAATTCACAGCAGAAGCAGATCTGCAGGTCCCAGGGACTCAATGTCCTCTGGCACCCGCCGATCGTTAGGCAGATCTCAGTTCTCTGTGTTTTACTATGCAAACAAGGCTTATCTCAAATCTGACAGGGGGGAAGAGACCGATCCTGTGTCTCTGTAAAACAGGGACTAGATTTGATATCTTCCCCTAGTGAAAGCAGCACACACAGTACACAAAAACACTGGCTAGGCACACTGTTAACCCTTTGATCACCTTAGATGTTTAACCCCTTCCCAGCCAGTGTCATTAGTACAGTGACAGTGTATATTTTTAGCACTGATCACTATATTAGTGTCACTGGTGTCAGTTAGTGTATGCTAGTCAGCTGCAATATCACAGTCCAGCTACAAGTCGCCAATTGCCACCATTACTAGTAAAAAATCCATAAATATATACCATAGTTTGTAGATGCTATAAGGTTGGCCTAAACTAATCAATATACACTTATTGGGATTTTTGTAACCAAAAATATGTAGCAGAATACATATTGGCCTAAATTTATCAAGAATTTTGATTTTTGAATTTTTTTTATTGAATATGTTTTATAGCAGAAAGTAAAAAATATTGTTTTGGTCTTTCTTTGCTTATAATGCAAAATATAAAAAACCCAGTGGTGATCAAATGCCACAAAAGAAAGCTCTATTTGTGGGGAAAAAAATGATATACATTTTATTTGGGTGCAGTGCCGTATCGCAAAAAATGGCCTGATCATGAAGGGGTGTAAACTTTCCGGAGGACAAGTGGTTAATGATAACAAGAAAAGCAGTAAAATAGATCTCCTGCTGCCAGTAACAATAGACTGCCCCAAGCAACAACAGATTTCCCCCAGCAACAATAGAGCCACCCCAGAAACTTTAGATCCACTCCAGCAACACTAGACCCCCACCAGCAACAATAGATCTTTCGGCAACCAGAATCAATAGACCCTTCCCTCAAGAGTAGATGCCTTCCAGCAACAATTGCCCCCAACAACAATGCAACAATCAATCCCCAACCAGCAACAATAGATCCCCCACAACAATAGATCCCGCCTAACTGCACCAAATCCCCCAGCAGCTAGCATCAATTGACCCTCCAGCACACCCCAGCACCCCTTGCCATTACATACATTCAGTGTTGGAGGTGCTGGAACTGCGTTCCCCCACGTTCCCACTGAAAAAAACCCATATACTGCAGTCTCAGAAAAAATGTAGAGGGATTTTTATCAAGCATTGGCTTCCGGTGATTTTTCAAGCCCACCAATAGGGTTTTATTTGCCTTGGGTCAACTGTGGATAAGGGATTGGTTGAATTAGAGGGACTTGTGTCTTTTTTTAACCCAACTGTGGGGGGGGGGGGGGGGGATTTAGTAAAACTTATGCACACAGAATCTGGTGCATCTCTGCAGAGTATTCAATCGTCTCCTAGATTTTATTGTCAAAGCTGAATTGAACAAGCTGTAGTTAGGAGCTGGTTGGATGCTCAGCTCGATGTTCAGCTGCACCAAATTCTGTGTGCACCAGTTTTAGTAAATCTCCCCCTCCATGTAACTATGTAAAAGTTAGAGGCCAATCTGCCTGGATTAGATTTGCCAAGGTTTGGTGAATCTTGTTAGAAATTCCTGAACTTACAGGTGAAGTCCATTCACATCAAAGTGGGCAATTCTTATTAAATCCTGGCATTTTTTTTGGGCTAATAGGCAAACTGCTGTCCAAAAAAGGCACAGGAAAAGGGGCACTGCTATAAGGGACGTGGACCAAAGCAAAGACATTTTTTTAGAAATACAACACAGTGAGGAAAGGGTATTTTTTTGCGGCTTTGAGGGCAAAATTGAAGATACGCAAATCCTTTAAGCGGATTTAAACCTCCCACAATTTTTTTGATTGCGTCTCAGGAGATTTTAGCCATAATGTGCTGGTATGCACATCATATTAGCACATTATAGCAGACTTACCTGCCAAACAATCCCCTCCAGTGCTCCCACTTGTCACAACTGCATGCACTCGGGAGTCACATTCATCAGAGAACAGTGCTACAAATATACGCTGAGCTGCGCATGCGCAGCTCAGTGTACATAAATGCTGACAGGCAGGGAGAAGGGTTTTTGACAGAAGAGACCAATAAGGTCCCTTCTGTCATAAAAATCCTACCTGTCAGCACTTTTTTTTTTTTTTAGATTTAAAGTGGAGCTTCAGCCCCCCCTCCAAAAATTTCAAGCCAGCAGCTACAAATACTAGGACACAAATACTACAAATATTAGGACACTTACCTGTCCAGGGATCCCGCAATGTCTGCACCCCCCGCCAACTTTTTCAATCAGCTCTCGGGTGCTGCCACGCAATTTCTTGTAAGGAAACCAGCCTTGCGGTTTCACAGCCGGTTCCCTACTATGCATGCGCGAAGCTCGCTGTGCTTTCTGAATGTTCGGGCGGCGGTGGAAGGAGGAGGGGGGCTGAACTTCCGGGGGACCTCGCCACAGCGAGGTCTCTCCGGAAGTGGGGACGGGTACCTGTCAAAAACAGGTACCCGCTCCCCCCCGAAAGGTGCTAAACGTGGCACCGGAGGGAGGAAGCAAACAAGAGGAGCTTCCCCTTTTGGGTGGAGCTCCGCTTTAAATAACATCATTAAAGGGGTTGTAAAGTTTCGCGTTTTTTAGGATAGGATGCATTAAGGTGAAAAAACATCCAACAATACCGGCCCCCCAGCCCTCCGTTTTACTTACCCGAGCCCCTAAACCTGCTGCGCTCGCCCCCAATGTCCTCTTCGCCACTCAGCCTGGCCGTTGATTGGCTAGAGTGGATGGATTGAAAGCAGCGCAGCCATTGGCTCGAGCTTCTGTCAATTACATCCAATGATGCGGCGCGCCGGGGGGCGGGGCCGAGTGATACAGTGAGCAGCTATAGCCGCCGGCTGTATCACGGGAGCGCACTCGCAAGAACTACCCACCATGCGAGAGAGCTTGCATGAAGGTGGTTACTTCTTGCGGGAGGAGCTGAGACAGCCACCGAGGGACCCCAGAAGAGCAGGTTCAGGGCCACTCTGTGCAAAACGAGCTGCACAGTGGAGGTAAGTATAACATGTTTGTTATTTAAAAAAAAAAAACATTTTTCCTTAACAACCCCTTTAAGGGCTTGTTCGCACCATATGCAGTGACCTGCATTTTTTCCACACCAGATCAACACATGTTCATACCGCCCAACATTTTGAGATGGGATTGAGGGACACCTACTAGCAAATGTATGTAGGCATAGGACACGCCTACTGCCACACCCCCTTAACAACTTGACATGAATTCCCGGGAGGCCGTCATACGACGGCCTCCCCTGTGCATGCGCCCTGCACGCCCTGCAGGGCGCATCCCGAGCGCGCTGTGATCACCGAGTCACTGAGACTCGGCTGATCACCGATCTGAGTAAGGGGCTGGTCCCGGCCCCTTACCATGTGATCAGCTGTCAGCCAATGACAGCTGATCACATGATGTAAACAAGAGATCGGTAATCTTTTTTTTTCTACTCATGTTGATAGCGTGAGTAGAAAAAAAAGCCGATCACCGGCTCAGATGCGAGGGGCAAAGGTCCCTAACTTGAAGAGGCACATCTGCTTCATCTGTGCTTATTAACAGTGCCACCCAACAGTGCCCACAGTGCCACCTAACAGTGCCCACAAGTGCCACCTATCAATGCCCACAAGTGCCAGCTATCAATGCCCACCAGTAGTGCCAATCAGTGCCACCTAGCAGTGCTGCCTATCAGTGTAACTGATCATGCCCATTATTGCCACCCATCAGTGCCCATCACTGCCACCTATCAGTGCCCATCAGTGCCGCCTCATCAGCATACATCAATCAAGGAGAAAAATTACCTGTTTTAAATTTTTTATAACAAAATATTAAAAAATTTTTTTTTTTTTTTAAATTCAGTCTTTTTACATTTTTTTTACAAAAAATAAAAACCGCAGAGGTGATCAAATACCACCAAAAGAAAGCTCTATTTGTGGGGAAAAATGATAAAAAATGTAATTTGGGTACAGTGTTGTATGACCGCGCAATTGTCATTCAAAGTGCGTCAGCGCTGAAAGCTGAAAATTGGTCTGAATAGGAGGGGGGGTTAAGTGCCCAGTAAGCAAGTGGTTAAAGGAGAATTAACCCAAAAAAAGTTAATCAAATCCACAAGGGCTTTTTTTTTACCGCTACTATTCCTTTATATTAGCTTTTACAATTTACAAATGCAACAATTTAGAATTTGGATGAAAGGTTTAGCACTAGGAAACACTTATTGATAGACAAATAGTGCATTTTATATACAACTATATAGATCAGACCAAAATGAGGGACAAATGTGGAGGAAAGAGGGACAGAGGGACATTGCTCCAAATCAGGGACAGTCCTTCCAAATCTCCAAATCAGGGACAGTTGGGAGTTATGTACATGTACGAGCAGACTTTTCGACCGGACTGGTCCGACGGACCGAGTCCGGCGGACAATTTCACCGTGTGTGGGCTTCATCGGACCTGCAACTGACTTTTTCGGTCGAAAATCTGACAGACTTTACATTTGGAACATGTTTCAAATCTTTATGTGGGAACTCCGCCAGACCCAGTTCCTATCGAAAAGTCCGCTCGTCTGTATGCTAGTCCGACGGCCGAAAACCAACGCTAGGGCAGCTATTGGCTACTGGCTATCAACTTCTTTATTTCAGTACGGTCGTACGTCATCACGTATGAATCCGTTGGACTTTGGTGTGAGTGTGTAGGCAAGTCCGTTCCTTGAAAAAGTCCGTCGAAAGTCCGTCGGATAGTCTGGTCGAAAAGTCCGCTCGTGTGGCACCTTGAAAAGTGCTTTTTTATGTGCCTTGCTCACACCACAATGTTATAAATGTGTGTGTTGTGTTAAAATGCATGTAGATACAATACAACTAAAAGTACAGATATAAATATTAAATTATTGTTAGCATTTTGTCCCCTCCAGGGACCTGTTACTTCACCGAGAATGACATGAAAATGCATGGAAACGTTCAAACACAATGAAATGCAATATGCATGAAAGTGCATGTTTAATGCACATCAAAACACATGGGTTTTTTATGTGCTGTATGCTGTGAATGGACCTATAAGAAAATAACATCAGCGCACGGTACACTGGCAGCGCATATTTGGCTGGGGAATTGATTTTTTTCTCTTGCAATTAGCTCAGCTTACATACAGCAGCAGCACCCTAATCTGATTTATTTCAGTTTGAAACAAAGGCTTTTTTCCAAGTAGCTTTAGCAGTGACACCTTTTTTTTTTTGTTTTGTTTGTCTCTTTTTTTTAAACAGTAATGGATTAGCTTTGCTCGGCAGATAAAAGTTGGCCAGTAGTTCTCTGTGGCTTTCCCTGTTCTCACTGATACAAAACTGTCCTGCCGCTGGCAGATTTCTATCAATCTCTCATTAAGAATTAAGAGACTGCAGTACAGTATAGTGTAACATTTGAAAGCAGTTGGTAATAGAATAGGGTGAAATTTACTTGTGAAAAAAAGTACAGGTAGGTGTTTTACTACGAGAATAAAAGTGATATTACACCCAAAACCAAAAATGGTGCTTAGCAATCATTAGATGTGGTGGCTGTATTAGTTTTCTTTTTTGGATTTCTTTGCCTTTGTTTTCACCTGATGATCTGGCCAGTAACACACCTCCTGTATTGGAGTACTCCCACTCTGGATGAAGGAGCACAGGAGTGCCTTTGGACAGCAGAATTGTTAATCTGGAGGAGAGGAGTGTTAGATGTCTTAGGTAGCTTTCAAATGATACTAAAGTCTTGTTTTATTTTTCTTTAAAAATAATAAACATGTTATACTTACCTGCTCTGTGAAATAGTTTTGCACAGGGCAGCCCAGAACCTCCTCTTCTCAGGTCCCTCTTTGGTGCTCCTGACCCCTCCCTCCAGTCAAGTGCCCCCAGAGCAAGCTGCTTGCTATGGGGGCACCCGAGCCACAGCTCCGTGTGTCCATTCAGACACGGAGCCACAGTTCGGCCATGCCCTTTCTCTCTCCTGATTGGCTAACTGACTCTGATTGACAGCAGCGAGAGCCAATGGTGCCACTGCTGTTTCTCAGCCAATCAAGAGGGAGAGTCCCGGACGGCCGAGGCACTGGTGCACATCTCTAGATCGAGATGGGGCTCAGGTAAGTATTTAGGGGCTGCTACACACAGAAGGTTTTTTTTTATCTTAATGCATAGAATGCATTAAGATAAAAAAAAACCTTCTGACTTTACAACCACTTTAAATACACTAAACAAATTAAATCTAAACTCCAGCTAACACTTTATAAGCAGTTACAGCAAACTGTTTTTTTTTCATGTTGGGATAAAGCTTTTACATAAATAAATAAAAGTTGATCATTGTAAGCACCCCTGACAGTGGTAAATGGTTTGTCTCCACCCTCTAACTGATACATTTGCAGCGTGTTCTTTTGAAAAACAACAGACTTACTGGCCAGATCACCAGGTGAAAGTAAAAAGAAATAAATCCCCCCCCAAAAAAAAATGCAGCCAACATATCTAAGTATTGGTAAGCTACAGTATAATAAATGTTTGTTTTTTGGGATTAATATAATTTTAGGAGACCACAGATGACACAAATTTGCCAGCAGCAGAAACATTTTAATGTTCAAAAAACAAAGAGCACAGACTGGGGCTTTACTACAGGAATTAGGATACTACAGAGGATACAGCAGTGAAAAATGGGCCAGCAGCAATAAGAGATAACAGGCCTAATCGGTGTATACCTAACTTTCAATTTATTTATGGGCATAGGGGGGTTTGGAGAATATAAGTGCTTTAATATGGGTGGTTTAGGTGTACACTTTTTTTGTTTTGTAGTTTTCTTTTTCTTTCAAACAAATGCATCAGCGTACTACAAACAAAAGGCAGTTCTGAGAACAGATAGTCAGTAACAAGTGAATGAAAATCCCTAAATACCACCGCTGAAAAAAGACAAGTTTTCTAAGGCAACCTTACGGCAAGAAAAAAAAAAGCACTATCAACATGAAATAAAAAAATATATACTCCCTAAAATAAATGAAAACCCCAAACTACCACTCCCTGAGACAAAAGCCCTTTTTAGAAAGGAATCCTTGCAGCAAAAAAGTTTTTCTTTGAACAGGACAGCAGCTAAGAGCAGTGGTGTCACTAGGGTTGGTGTCACCCGGTGCCAAAAAAATTGGTGTCACCCCCCTCCACCAACTACCTCAGTACAGACCCCCCTCCACTAACTACAGACCCCACTCCATCAATATAGCCCCCCTCCCTCAGTACAGACCCCTTTCCATCAATATAGACCCCCCCACTAAGTACAGACTCCCCTCCCTCAGTACAGACCCCCTCCATCAGTACAGACCCCTGCTCAGTGCAGACCCCCTTTCCTCAGTATAGACCCCCCACTAAGTACTGACCCCCTCCCTCAGTACAGACCTCCCATCAGTACAGAAACCCTCCCTCAGTACAGAGTCTGCAGACCCCCCTCCATCAGTTTTAACCTCCCACCTCAGTGCAGACCGCCCCATCAGTACATACACCCCCCCCCAGTGCTGAACCCCATCAGTATAGAATCCTCCGTCAGTGCAGACTCCCCCATCAGTATAAAATCCCCCCCTCAGTGCAGAGCCCCCATTAGTATAGAATCCCCCCTCAGTGCAGACCCCCCATTAGTATAGATTCCCCCCTCAGTGCAGAGCCCCCCATTTGTATAGAATCCCCCTCAGTGCAGAGCCCCCATTAGTATAGACATCCCCCTCAGTGCAGAGCCCCCCATTAGTATAGAATCCCCCTCAGTGCAGAGCCCCCCATTAGTATAGAATCCCCCTCAGTGCAGAGCCCCCCATTAGTATAGAATCCCCATCAGTGCAGCACCCCCCATTAGTATAGAATCCCACTCAGTGCAGAGCCCCCCATTAGTATAGAATCCCCCTCAGTGCAGAGCCCCCATTAGTATAGAATCCCCCTCAGTGCAGAGCCCCCCATTTGTATAGAATCCCCCTCAGTGCAGAGCCCCCCATTTGTATAGAATCCCCCTCAGTGCAGAGCCCCCCATTAGTATAGAATCCCCCAGTGCAGCGCCCCCCATTAGTATAGAATCCCCCTCAGTGCAGCGCCCCCCATTAGTTTAGAATCCCCCAGTGCAGCGCCCCCCATTAGTATAGAATTCCCCTCAGTGCAGAGCCCCCCATTAGTATAGAATCCCCATCAGTGCAGCGCCCCCCATTAGTATAGAATCCCCCTCAGTGCAGAGCCCCCCATTAGTATAGAATCCCCCCAGTGCAGAGCCCCCATTAGTATAGAATCCCCCAGTGCAGCGCCCCCCATTAGTATAGAATCCCCCTCAGTGCAGCGCCCCCCATTAGTATAGAATCCCCCCCAGTGCAGAGCCCCCATTAGTATAGAATCCCCCAGTGCAGCGCCCCCCATTAGTATAGAATCCCCCTCAGTGCAGCTCCCCCCATTAGTATAGAATCTCCCTCAGTGCAGCGCCCCCCATTAGTATAGAATCCCCCTCAGTGCAGCGCCCCCCATTAGTATAGAATCCCCCCCAGTGCAGAGCCCCCATTAGTATAGAATCCCCCTCAGTGCAGCGCCCCCCATTAGTATAGAATCCCCCTCAGTGCAGCGCCCCCCATTAGTATAGAATCCCCCTCAGTGCAGCGCCCCCCATTAGTATAGAATCCCCCTCAGTGCAGCGCCCCCCATTAGTATAGAATCCCCCTCAGTGCAGAGTCCCCCATTAGTATAGAATCCCCCTCAGTGCAGAGCCCCCATTAGTATAGAATCCCCCTCAGTGCAGAGCCCCCCATTTGTATAGAATCCCCCTCAGTGCAGAGCCCCCCATTAGTATAGAATCCCCCCAGTGCAGAGCCCCCATTAGTATAGAATCCCCCAGTGCAGCGCCCCCCATTAGTATAGAATCCCCCTGCACATGATGTCCACCCACATACTGTATGTAATGCATAAAGTTTATTACAGACCTCAGAACAGCGCGGACAGATGCACACAGCCGTGTGTGTCCCTCGGGCTCCTCCTCCTCCTGTGTGAAGTAAACAGAGAGGAGGGGGAAGCGGCTTCAGTCCGCTGTGCTGAGGGACACAGCACAAGCCGCAGCGGGCAGTGTAGCGGTGTGTGCCGCTACCTACGGGTGTCACCCCTCTGGCGGGTGTCACCCGGTGCGGCCCGCACCCCCCGCACCCACCTAACAACGCCACTGCCACTAAGTACAGACTCCCCTCCCTCAGTACAGACCCCCTCCATCAGTACAGACCCCCGCTCAGTGCAGACCCCCTTTCCTCAGTATAGACCCCCCACTAAGTACTGACCCCCTCCCTCAGTACAGACCTCCCATCAGTACAGAAACCCTCCCTCAGTACAGAGTCTGCAGACCCCCCTCCATCAGTATCAACCTCCCACCTCAGTGCAGACCGCCCCATCAGTACATACACCCCCCCCAGTGCTGACCCCCATCAGTATAGAATCCCCCGTCAGTGCAGACTCCCCCATCAGTATAAAATCCCCCCTCAGTGCAGAGCCCCCCATTAGTATAGAATCCCCCCTCAGTGCAGACCCCCCATTAGTATAGATTCCCCCCTCAGTGCAGAGCCCCCCATTTGTATAGAATCCCCCTCAGTGCAGAGCCCCCATTAGTATAGACATCCCCCTCAGTGCAGAGCCCCCCATTAGTATAGAATCCCCCTCAGTGCAGAGCCCCCCATTAGTATAGAATCCCCCTCAGTGCAGAGCCCCCCATTAGTATAGAATCCCCATCAGTGCAGCGCCCCCCATTAGTATAGAATCCCCCTCAGTGCAGAGCCCCCCATTAGTATAGAATCCCCCTCAGTGCAGAGCCCCCATTAGTATAGAATCCCCCTCAGTGCAGAGTCCCCCATTTGTATAGAATCCCCCTCAGTGCAGAGCCCCCCATTTGTATAGAATCCCCCTCAGTGCAGAGCCCCCCATTAATATAGAGTCCCCCAGTGCAGCGCCCCCCCCATTAGTATAGAATCCCCCTCAGTGCAGCGCCCCCCATTAGTATAGAATCCCCCTCAGTGCAGCGCCCCCCATTAGTATAGAATCCCCCCAGTGCAGAGCCCCCATTAGTTTAGAATCCCCCAGTGCAGCGCCCCCCATTAGTATAGAATCCCCCTCAGTGTAGAGCCCCCCATTAGTATAGAATCCCCATCAGTGCAGCGCCCCCCATTAGTATAGAATCCCCCTCAGTGCAGAGCCCCCCATTAGTATAGAATCCCCCTCAGTGCAGAGCCCCCCATTAGTATAGAATCCCCCCAGTGCAGAGCCCCCATTAGTATAGAATCCCCCAGTGCAGCGCCCCCCATTAGTATAGAATCCCCCTCAGTGCAGCGCCCCCCATTAGTATAGAATCCCCCCCAGTGCAGAGCCCCCATTAGTATAGAATCCCCCAGTGCAGCGCCCCCCATTAGTATAGAATCCCCCTCAGTGCAGCTCCCCCCATTAGTATAGAATCCCCCTCAGTGCAGCGCCCCCCATTAGTATAGAATCCCCCTCAGTGCAGCACCCCCATTAGTATAGAATCCCCCCCAGTCCAGAGCCCCCATTAGTATAGAATCCCCCTCAGTGCAGCGCCCCCCATTAGTATAGAATCCCCCTCAGTGCAGCGCCCCCCATTAGTATAGAATCCCCCTCAGTGCAGCGCCCCCCATTAGTATAGAATCCCCCTCAGTGCAGCGCCCCCCATTAGTATAGAATCCCCCTCAGTGCAGAGCCCCCCATTAGTATAGAATCCCCCTCAGTGCAGAGCCCCCATTAGTATAGAATCCCCCTCAGTGCAGAGCCCCCCATTTGTATAGAATCCCCCTCAGTGCAGAGCCCCCCATTAGTATAGAATCGGATCCCCCCAGTGCAGAGCCCCCATTAGTATAGAATCCCCCAGTGCAGCGCCCCCCATTAGTATAGAATCCCCCTGCACATGATGTCCACCCACATACTGTATGTAATGCATAAAGTTTATTACAGACCTCAGAACAGCGCGGACAGATGCACACAGCCGTGTGTGTCCCTCGGGCTCCTCCTCCTCCTGTGTGAAGTAAACAGAGAGGAGGGGGAGGCGGCTTCAATCCGCTGTGCTGAGGGACACAGCACAAGCCGCAGCGGGCAGTGTAGCGGTGTGTGCCGCTACCTACGGGTGTCACCCCTCTGGCGGGTGTCACCCGGTTCGGCCCGCACCCCCCGCACCCACCTAACAACGCCACTGGCTAAGAGTGACTGCTGACTTCAAATCAACCACAAAATAAGTTGAAAGACAAAAAAGCCCCAATAACAACAACAAAAAAAGGTGGCAAAGTGGCTGATTGCCCTAAGAGCTAGCAATTAGAATTTAGGTGCATTTTCCTAACTGACCCTAACATCTTCTTATGCAGTTTGCCAACTTGCGCTATGATTTCCCTACATCAGCTTCTAATTCACGGACATTATGGTTGCTCCCCCTTTTATATTGAGGGTCTGGCTTAACCAAAAACCAATATAAATAATTCAACATAAATGGTGTGCTGTTCCATAATAATTGATGAATAATACACCCCGACTGATTGAGGGGCAGTTCCAGATGCTTTTCTGCATGCGCGTTTTTGATGCCTTCCAGAGCATTTTTGATGCGTTTGAAAACACAAAATTGTGCTGTGGTGACCATCCAAACAGATATCTTGTCTTTCCACCACCAATCACCAATAGGTGAAGTGCTTACCTATTGGGCCCCCCTTGGGCGGGGCCTGTGATGTCACTTCTGGAATCTCCGTTACGCGGAAGACAGTGAGGAGGCGATTTGCTAATGTTCAGTTTTTATGCCTCGTACAAGTTTTGATTAATGTGAGTGGGTTTTAGTGAATCTTTATTAAAGACACATATTCAGTACATACTGCTCTATGAACTTATTCCTTTCATATATTTGAGTAAACTGGCGGAGCGGAGTCTAATCCAGGCAAGCCCATTAAAAAAAAAAAGGGGATCACATGCTTGAAGGTCACTTAATCGGATGGATGCCAGGCCTGCAAGCCTAACACGATAAAGGTGCATACTGACCTCTGATAGGTCTTCCCAGAAGGTATGCAGACACATCACCTATAGGTAATTGGTGGTGGAAAGACAAGATATCTGTTTGGATGGTCTCTGTAGCACTATTTTTATGGTTTAAATGTGGACTTTTTTGATTTTTTTGGATTTGAGGCTAATCTGTGAATGTTCACTACAGCACTATTCACATGTTATACTGCTCACTGTCAACAAATATATGTGGTTTAGCTTTTGATTATACTAATTGATTGATTATACTAAAGCTGGTTAAATGTCATATATTTTTGTGCACAATTTTTATCAGTTAAATTAGTTGTTTATATATTCATTTGCTTGAATCAGTCTAAAGGGGGGTATTATTCATCATTTTTTTTGGAACAGCACACCATTTACGTTGAATCATTTTTATTTGAAGTGATAGAATACACTTGAGAAGTGGTTGCAGCAGTCCATCTATTAACTATTTGGGGTTTTTTTTTGTGGTTTAGTAACATAGCAGCACATACGTTTATTGTCACAATTCAAAAGCCAATATAACTCACTTTGCCATAGTTCAAAATCCATGCAGAATATTGGGGTTTTAAAAATTCCTCCAAACGAATCTGCCCATACAGTTGGTAGGGCTATGAATCTTGGACCCAGGACCTCAGGACTCCTCGATCTCTCTACACCTAAATTAAAAATTACATTAATTAACGGAAAGTGAGGTGCACATTTTGGACAGAGGGGGGCAACTTGTTTGCAAGAGGTATGAAAGAGGCCACCTACATTAAACTGGAACTATCCCTAAACAGGCACAGGAGCCTTCAACACCATCTGTTACACTGTACCAAATACCAAACCAAATACACTGTATAATGCTGTTTTAAAGAAGAATTCCAGGTATGGTATTTTATACATAGTTATATTGACCCAGCTTGGACCAATGTAACTCTGCATATGCCATACTTGTTGGATCCCTTTAGAAGTTGGAAATCACTGTAGTAGGCACCGCTACTTCAGCGATCTCCAGTAGCTGCCCTGCTGCATCCCAAAAACAAGAGGTTGGCCACTCTGCATGAGCACCTTTCAAAGAATGCTTTCCAATTTCTCAATGCATGCAAAGTGTTCTCTGATTGGACAAGGTAGAGAAGCATGGAGAAGTGATGTCATACTCTCCACCTCTGCTACAAAGCATTCTCTGAATGGCACCCATGCTGAGCAGCTGATCTCCTGTGTTCAGAATAGAGAAAAGCAGATGCTTGACACGGGACCTTCAAGCTAGTGGAGACAACTGAAGTAGGGATGCCTAATACAGTGATTTTAAGCTTCTAGAGGGATCCCACAGGTATGGTATTGTATATGCATAGTTACTTTGGTCCGTACCCAGAATTCTTCTTTAACATCTCTTGACAACGATGTACTTTATACCTTCAGCCATTTAATTTGGACTGATCACACTTGTCCCAGACTTCATGGTACCATGGTGACCTTATATGTAAATAAAATAGAGTGGTCTAGACAATCAGCATCTGCCTTGACACATTCCTTGGTTGTAGAATTAAGATGACCTGTTATGTAGCTATAAGTGATGTTTTTTTTCCTGGCACTCATTAGAACTGAAGAAGCAGCTTGGATGAACATCATTATGAAAAAAGTTCAGTTGATCGTGACTAACTACTAAAGAACTAGACCATGACCTGAATAAACATTCACAAACATATTCTCTACCTCCAAACATCTGTATAGAATTTTTGGGAAGGCTAAGCACATTCCTCAGATTTTTTATTCCATTTAACATATGGCTTTCAATAACTATATAAAATAACCAGCCAGCATAAAGTATGCATTTTATGACAATTGCATAATTGGAACAGAGTACAAACCTGTGAGCTATGAAGTCAGCCTTTCCCAGAATTTCTGTCCCACGTCTTCTGTAGTTGGTTGCTAAACTACCACTGAAATGTAGTAATGGACACCTCCAGTTTTCTCCCTGTAGGTTTGACCATTTTCTATAGCAAAGACCTAAAAAATTGCTCATTATGCAATTTTAGGTAGGAGATTAGTCCATTGGCCTGGCATCTTCTGTCTTGTCCACTATTGGCCCAGCAATGTGATATTTCTTTTCTCACTGACCAATAGGCATGCACAGGAAGTGAGAGAACTCCAGACTCAATGCATCAGCACATGTGAAATTATGTCAAGCTCCAAGTACTGTAAAGCCTCGTACACACGATAAGAATATCGGACAAACGATCCCTGTTTTTTTTTTTGCATGTTAGTCTCATATCAAAAATGAAGAGGTTACTAAAGTTACGAAAATTCACAAGCAACAGAATACAACTTCAGAAGCGATGTATTGTATTGTATTGTAATGTATTCTTTCATTTCCTAGCACTCGTGGTCTTGGTCTTCCGTTTTTTTTCGGACTAATACTGTACCGATTAATTGAAAATCGCTTGTTCTCGTATCGTAGGTAAAAAGATTTTTGTGTTTGTCCCTTCTGATAATTTCATATGAACTGTCGTGATCGTCTCTCGAAAGCTGTGTACTAAAGATCATATTTTTTTATGATTGCTTTGAAAGCGGTATTTTTCCTAGAATTTTCTGATCATGTGTATTAGGCATAAGACTTTTGTAATATGCATAGCCTCTTAAAGATAACATTGGCATGTCTATGTTAGGAGGCTTGCTTTATTGTTGTGGAAGGTCAGCCTCTCAAAAGATACTTACACCGTTAGAGGGGGTTGTAGAAGGTGCATTCTTTATTACAGCTCTATTGAGAATGATTTTATAGTAACTGCAAACATTTCCAGCTCATACTTATTTTGAAAGGTTCCACAGATGCAGACGATAACTACATAGCCCTATAGCTTTCAAAACAAGGTTGAATTTAATGTTTTTAAAAAAATGCATATATACAAAATAGGAAGGCTTTACCATGCTTTATACTGGATAAACGTTTGACTTTTAGGCTGACCTCACCATTAGGGATGGCAAATTATTCTCAAAGTTTGAAGTTTGCAAATTTTGCAGTAAACCCCACTGAAGTCTATAGTGGGCGAACCTTACATTGTTATTCAATTTTAGCCCTTTCTTGGGATAATAAGCGAGCTATTGCCAAACAAATTCATAGAAAGACAGATACTGCCATGGGGAAATTAACCAATGGAAAAAAATATCTATCTATCTATCTATCTATCTATCTATCTATCTATCTATCTATCTATCTATCTATCTATCTATCTATCTATCTATCTATCTATAAAAAAATATATATATTTCTCCCTACACAGAATTATCCATTTCTTCAAACTATTGTTGCTAACAGAAGCAAAAGCTATGCATTGCATTTCATGTTGTTCTTTATTTCTGGTGTGAACTTACAAATTTTTTGGCCAAAAGTACACAATTTGAGAATTTTGCAAATCCTAGGGATATGCTGCAAGCCAATGATAACTGTGAATACAAACTTCGTCCATACTCATCATATTCTTTCTTGTTACACGTTATATAAAGATGGAGTTACTGTAGTATCCATAAACCTTATGTTGATAAACCTTATGTTTGGAAGGTAGTTAATATTCAGCACTTGTAGATAACACTCAATAACTTTAAATGCCTGCCGCATTCCAAAATTAACTGAATGTGTCTCCGCAACTAATTGAGATGCACCTGCATTGCATTGCATTGTGGGATGTGATGGATGAGCGCTTGTGCTGGGCTAGGCTTAGACTTTCTAAAAAGTTGAAAATTACATTGGACTGTTTGAATAAGAAATGAGGAAGGAGAAATTTACTAAGCATCATCTGAATGGTGTTCACTGTCCCGAGATGTTTTTGGACAATACAGGTGCACTTTAGGATTTAAACTTTATATTTTAGTAAAGTTATCATGAGAAATCAAAAGATAAAAGTCCCTGACAGCAGACATTACTGCCCTTTAGATTAACCAGAGTTTCCACTGTGCAGATATCCACACTCTGCATGAAGGTTTCAACTTCCCTTATACAGCTCTGGTGGGCCCTCCCCATATCCCACAGTGCAATAGAGACATCTCTAGGAACCCTGAGACATGCCTTGCATTGTGATATATGAAGGGAGTGCCAGAGAGACTCCCAACATGGAGCTCAAATTGAAACTGGGCTTGGGGTTCCAGGCCTTCCCAAGAGAAGCTTTGTTTGATTTGAAGTGCCACGTGTGCCTAATGTACTGATGTGTGAAGTGGACTTGTGTACCCATCAGACATACAGTTTGCTCCTACACATGAATTGATGTTTGAAGTGAAAAAAGGTTCACTTTTCTTCACTGTACTCTCCACTTTAGTAAATTGGACCCAAATTCACTTTACAATCTCATTAACTGTACCTAAATTGTGGAAGACATGCCCAGAAAGTCAAAGACACCAGTATTGTCTGTGGTCTCTCTGCAGCTGGTCTTTTGATGGAGGCAGGTTTTTGCTTCCTGACCTTCTGATGACTGGTGATCTGATGACTGATAGAGGGAAAATCAAGACGCACTAGGACAAATTCAGAAAGCACATACAGTATCTACAGAATGAATGAAGCAGAAGCAGGAAGATGCTTGTCTGCAGATCCTCATCTACAGCTTCCTCTCCAGCAAGGAGAACAGTGAGCTGCACAGCAGTAACATCAGCAACTCTCACTCCAAATCTTGTAAGCCTAATGGTCAGAGGCAGCAGTGCCTTAGATCTAATAGATCTGATACTGCACATACACAGCTATGAGACCATAGGCATAGGAAGTGCACCACTATTTATAAGGAGAATTTCCATGCAAAGGGTACATTTTTTTGGATACTGCTCAGGCACATTTAACATATCTAGATTTTCCCTATAACATAGCAATTCTTCCTTTTTTTTAGTTCAGGTCCCGTTTAACCCCGTCAAACAAACGTTGCAAATTGTGACATGCTTACTAATTGATGAATGTTAGTGGTGCTGATACTCGCACACTCCATGTGTATTCGTAGACAACATGGGTAAGAATTAAAACTTAGAAAAAAGTAAACAAAATCCATAAGGAAATTTGTCTGTGCTCCACGCTACCACAAAATTAACTCAATTTGAATCCTGGAAAAATAAAATTACCCCTCGCATGTTTCAGCGCACTGCCCTCTGGTCACAGCCTCTGATACTACTTAAATCTTTCAGGGATGGCAGTTGGGCTCCTTTTCTCCTTGTCTGGGACACAGTTTATCATATTAAGGCCTAGTTCACACCTATGCAGTTTTTAGTGCGTTTTCAATTTTGCAGAATCACACTACAGTCCATGTAACACGGTTTCCTATGAATGTAGGTCACATCTGTGCATTTTATGGAAATGGCCAGGGACTTTTTTTTTGGTTCCATAGACTTCAATGGATCACAAACATGTATTGAAAGACGCAAATTGCACCTGTAATATGCAAACTGCAACCTGCATAGGTGTGAACTAGGCCTCAGGGATGGGTTTACTAAAGGCAAATAGACTGTGCACTTTGCAAGTGCAGTTGCTTCAGAGCTTAGTAAATGAGATGAAGCCTCACTTTGCAAAGAACCCCTTACCACATGCAAAGCAAATAAAAAAAAAACAGCATTTTTTGCTTGTACATGATTGGATGATTAAAGTCAGCAGACCTTCATCTAATTTGTCAAGCTCTAGAGAAACTGCACTTACAGAGTGCAACTGCACATGCAACTTGCACAATCTATTTGCCTCTAGTAAATGCACCCCTAATGCCCCATACACACGGTCGGACATTGATCGGACATTCCGACAACAAAATCCTAGAATTTTTTCCAACAGATGTTGGCTCAAACTTGTCTTGCATACACACGGTCACACAAAGTTGTCGGAAAATCCGATCGTTCTGAACGCGGTGACGTAAAACACGTACGTTGGGACTATAAATGGGGCAGTAGCCAATAGCTTTCATCTCTTTATTTATTCTGAGCATGCGTGGCACTTTGTGCGTCGGATTTGTGTACACACGATCGGAAATTCCGACAACGGATTTTGTTGTCGGAAAATTTTATAGCCTGCTCTCAAACTTTGTGTCGGAAAATCCGATGGAAAATGTGTGATGGAGCCTACACACGGTCGGAATTTCTGACAACAAGGTCCTATCACACATTTTCCATCGGAAAATCCGACCGTGTGTATGGGGCATTAGAGTCCTCAGCAGTCCCCTAATGTACTTTGTATACGTCTTCATGTTCTTCCTTCTTTTGGCTGGCAGTCTAGAAGTACAGGCACCACCAGCTTTGTATAAAGGCTGTGGACCTTTGAATCAACCTGTTGACATGCTTTAACCAAGAATCTTCCATTTCAAATCTGAATTCTGGCATACTATTACATTTAAAGGCTTGGTGGTCAGTGGAACTAAAAAAAAAAATTTACATAACGCCTGTGGTCAGTAGGAGGGGGGATAGCATCCAATCAGTGGTGTCAGTGGGAGGAATAGTGCCTCATTGTTGGTGTCAGTGGAAGGAATAATGCCCCACTGTTGGTATCAGCAGAAGGAATGCTGCCTCATTGTTGTGTCAGTGGGAGGAATAGTGCTCCAAGGTCCAGATAGTCAAGCAAAGGGCCACATCACAGTATGGAGACCACTGGCTTAAGCTATCCAAAATGAAACAAATGTTTTACCTATAGTTCTATTTTAAGCAAGTGGCACTGTCACCTCTGCTTACACTGCGGTTCACTTGTAGAGACTACAATTCCCATCATGCAATGGGATTTGTCATTTTGAATGGTATGCATGTATGTGGCTGTACTAAAATGTACTAGTCGTTGCATTCTGTCTATCAAATGATGCAATCATAAGAAGCTTCTCAGTCTGGGAGTCTCCCACTATAGCGATATAATTATGTCACCGCTCACTGAAAATAGTACGACACAGGGGATGTTACAAGCTCATTGGCTGGAATAGTGAGCTTGGCAGACATAGGTCTTAGGCCTCATGCACACTAGGCCCTTCTGAACGTCTTTCACATGACAGGAAAAAAGCAGTGCTAAAAACGCGTTTAGGCGCGTTCAGGCGCATTAAGCGTTTGGCCGTTCATTCACTCATTGGCAGCTGCAGTGTGCATGAGATCTTACTAAATGGAAGAAAAAAGAGCCCATATAATGACTGCTTCCCAAGGATATTTTCCAGTGGGGGAACACTTGCACTTGAAAAAATAGAGAAATTGCATAAAGGCAGGTAATGACATTGATAGCAATTTCTGCTTGGAGTTCAGCTTTAAGTGCAATAATTTGTTAAGTTTTCATTAAAAAGGTGCTCTCTCTGCCCTTGTACTCTATAGAATATTAATCCCTTACAACTCATAAATCTTCCTAAAAATTGCCAACTAGGAGATTCTATATAGAGCATAATTAAATGTAATCCCAGTGCTATAATAAAAAAATTGTGAAGGGTTCTCTTTAAAAAATTGTGCTGTCATCCTGCTATAAGCACTTGTGTTTACTGGTTAATAACATTGGCATAGAGCTGGAGATTTTCCTGGTATTTGGGATTTAACGGCAGACTGACATTGAATTTTTTTTGTATGAATTTCGCTGTAGAAACGGAGGAGAAAAGCCCTGGAGAGGAATGGAACTGTCAAATAACAGCCTGGCTGTAACTGACATGTGGACTGTACCATTTCCATGTCAGAGGGGAAATTAATTTATACTTTTTTTACTCTATCCCTGGTGGAATTTTGTGAATTTTTTCAACAGTTTCTAGATAATTTTTCAGCATTGAAAGTCCCATCTTGTAGTGGTTTTTGTGTCACTCCAGTATTTATTCCACTGCCTATCCCCAGTACAACTGGGGTTCAATTCTTGTCTTTGCAACCCGAGTGATCTGAAGTCTTTATTTTAAAAGTAATTTCAGATTTCTATTAAATGCTATAAAGTGTTTCAGCACAATGTACCAGTCTTATCTATATTCCTGTCCATATTTAGATAGAAGACAGAATTTTTATTGTAAAGTAGAATTGAGGCAACATTGTCTTATTAGGTTATCATTGTCAAATTTATTGCTCCGACTCACAAGGAGAAATGGTTAGGATATGGTCTCCTGTGACAACATGGGTTCCAGACTTAGCCACACTTTTTCCTCCATCCAGGGGAGTACCAGGATCCTCTTAGGGTGGACACCAAGTCCCCTCCAGCAGGACTTCCATCTCCTGGTTCTACCACCTTGGGTGCTGCCCCCTCCTTAACCAGAAAGGGCAGCTTGAGGATTCTGGGTTAGTCCCCAACCAGGCTCTGGCCTTATTTAGCGCAAACTATTGCACCCACATCCACAGGTCGCATCCCAGGGGTAAGGAAGCTCACCAGGCAGCTCCACAAACATTTATATGCTTGGATGACATAAATGATGATTAGTCCAAAATTGTTACCTCCCCCATGTCTATTGCTCTGAGTGTCTGTGAAACCCAGTGGCAGTAGGGAAAGTAGTAATCCTCAACCTAGGGGTCTAGGACTAGACTATAACTTCATACCTCCCAACTTTTTTGAGATGGGAATGAGGGACACCTATTAGGAAAAGTATGTAGGCATAGGACATACCCCCTGCCACGCCCCCTTAACCACTTCCCTACCTGCCCATAGTAATATGACGCCCGCAGATGGGATCTCCCATTCTGGGCGAGCGTTATATGAGGTCCTGGGCTTCCTGGTCGTCTAGGGAGCGCACGCACGCAGCTGTGCATAGAAACCAATCAGCTTCCAGGTTTTATTTTCCAAAGCTTAATTGAACAAGCTGAAGTTAGAAGCTGATTGGCTACAATGCACAGCTGCACCGGATTTTGCACTATCCAGTTTTAGTAAATAAACTCCACTGAGTTTATTTATTTTTATTTTAAACAATATTACGTTTTGTTGAGGTATGTTTACAAAAAATACCATAAAATGTTCAGAGTCAGTATACATACAAGAAAATCCTAAATGGAACAGAGAGAAGAAAGATACCTTCATCAGTCCAGTGCTGCCACTTCACTATTCAATCACATTTAGATAATTAATTTAAAAAGGGTATATACCCGTACCTTTTACTTTATTACTTATATTTCTATTTATGACTTTTATATTCATACATTTTTACTTGTATATTAGTTTTCATATTTTTGACCTTTTACTTTGAGATTCATGACCTTTGTATTTGTACTTGTTTTGTAGCCCAGATGAAGGTAAAGCATGTTTGGCTTCTGAAATGCGTCGGCTTTATTCTGTGATGAATCAATTTTATCAATAAATTACCATGGACTCTTAAGTATATTATATGTATTATATGATTGGAGGCAAGGCCAGTCACATGAGTGTTATTTTTTTCTCCACTGTCAAATTTGTTTCCAAGCAAGCAAAAGTGAATTGCACATTTGTAAGTGCTGCATTGTACTTTATATACCTTATATATCTTTTTTTTTATATGTATTAAACCATCCCGTAAGTGAGTTTGGAACCTTGTGATAAGATCACTGGTCCTATTATTTGAGATGACTCTGACATGTAGATCACATTTGGCAGGCAATGCCCAACAAAAGACTGTAGCCCTATGACATATAAAACTTTGCATACGTTGGTGGTGAAATTGTGATTTTTATTTAAATACTTGACCATTCTATAAGTAGAGATAGTTCTTTGCCTTTTAGATTAATATCTAGGGTTCAACAGATCCTTTTAACTTCCATTTCTAATGGCATTTTGAACAGTGAAAATTTGCAAGCAGTAAGCATTTAGATAACCTTTTCTATAACCTTCCTTTATTAGTAAGATGAAATCCTTTATTTTTAGCTTCTTACATGGCTTTATAAGAAGCCGGGATATGGCCAATGGATATTATCAGAACACTTTAAGAGGTTTCAAGTGTCAGAGAATTATTTAAGATGTGAAAGTAATACCCGCAATGCTAAAATTCACTATCTAATTTTATTTTAATTTCACATGTCTTTATTCATATTGTTTATTGCGGGCCAAGCCATTCAGGAAAAGTGAAAGTGACAGATACAAACTATTTTTCTGACAGGGGTTCCAATTGTTGTTATTTTAAAGAAAAAACTGTAGTTTGCCACTTAAAGGGGAGTTCCACCCAAAAGTGGAACTTCCGCTTATCTGCTTCTTCCCCCCCTCCCCTCCGGTGCCACATTTGGCACCTTTCAGGAGGGAGGGGGGAATGGGTACCTGTTTTTGACAGGAACCCTTAACCACTTCCGGGAGACTGCACCCTTGGAAGTTCAGCTCCTTCCTCTGCCACCGGGCATGCGCAGTAGGGAACCGGCTGTGAAGCCAAAAGGCTTCACTGCTGGTTTTTCTTACCATGAATGGCGGTGGCAGCCCCCCAGAAGCAGATCCGAAAATCGTCTGGGGTGCCGACATCGCGGGATCCCTGGACAAGTAAGATTCCTAATATTAAAAATCAGCAGCTACAGTATTTGTAGTTGCTGACCTTTAATTTTTTTGTGGACAGGCGGACCTCCTTTTTAAAGTGATACTAAACATACACTGTTTAATTTGCTTTATCCCTTCTATTTCTGTATGTGGATGATGGCGCTGTATTTATTTTAATAAAAAAACATCTAAGTAGCTTTTTCCTAATCGATATATAGCTGTCACATGACCCAGCTCGCTCCCAGCCTGTCTGCAGGGAAACATAGGCAGGAGGATCTTCTAATCCTCTGCTGCTGGTCACATGTTCAAAAAAAAAAAAACAGCCTTTGGAATACAGAGTGAAAATAAATAATTCATATCAATAAACTGTTTTAAATCATCATATAAATATGTATTTGAAATCAAATCTTTATTTTTTGGCAATAACATGGTGTGGGTGGATTTCTGCCAGTCACAGGCTGTGTTACATCCCTCCAGTCTGTGTCTTAGAATAAAAGGTAGGTGACGCCTCCATCAATCTACATGTAATAGCCCACCCCCATTATATTTAGCTGGTTAGTGGGCATGGAGGAGAAGGGAGGGAGAGGGCTGTCATATACCACTGTGTATACGCCCACATGTGTGACTCTATAATCACATGGGCTGCTCAGATGTGATTGTTAGGAAATTCTCAGCATAGAAACTCACTGAAAATGGAGCATGTGCAACGTTGCCAACACTGCCCTGCAAAATCTCTAGCTGATTTGGGGACATGGACAGAAGGGGGAGATAGAGAACAGTAGGATCAAACAGGTTTTTTTTACAGAATACAGAGAACATCTCATAGTGACTGAAAGAGTATGAACAGAATGTAATACACCATTTATTAATAGATCTTTTTATGATGTGGGCTTAGTGACACTTTAAAGCCAATACTATGGGGGTATTTACTAAAACTGGTGCACACAAAATATGGTGCAACAATGCATAGTAACCAATCAGCTTCTAGGTTTTATTTTTAAAGCTTAATTGAACACACTTAAGTTAGAAGCTGATTGGTTACTTTGCACAGCAGCACTTGATTCTGTGTGCAACAGTTTTAGTAAATCTCCGTCCATAGGTCCTAAATCTGTCCACAGGGAAAAAATGTTGCAGAATGAACAATGTTGTCACCCTGTTATAGTGAGGACTAATTCAATAAAATTGCTGTGTTGAAGAATAACTCCACTTTTGTTGAGAAAAAATAAACAGTCCCCTCCTAGTGATCAATATATGTTGTAAGGCAGCAGTTATCACCTGTGTGTCGCGACCCCTTCGGGGGTGAATGCTGATTTGCCAGGGGTCTCCCGAATCCCGGGCTGTTCCTGGAGCCTGCGCCACTCTCTCAGCCTCTTTGTGGCCGCCCAGCAGGGTTGTCCCTGGAGCCTGCGGCCTTCGGCCACCCATTCAGTTCACGGCATGGCTGGGGGGGGGGGGTTGGGTGGAGACTAGAGACAGTTGACTGGTGAGGAACGTGAAGTGGGAGGGGATGGAAGAGTCCCCATCTCCTGATTTCGGCAAAGGTGTCACTGCTGCGAGAAAACCACGGAGCCGGAGACACTGTGAGTAACATTGCCTGTGATTATAGTCGCCGTTAAAAGTCCCCACTACAGTTCTCAGATCAGCAGATGACCTTGATCAGGAGCACTTAAGTTGGCTGAACTCCCCCCAGCACTGCCACTCATCCCATCCCCCCCCCCCCCCCAATACAGATCCAAAGAAGGAAAAAAAAAAAGAGGTAATACATGGAAGAGAGAGGAAAAGAGGGGAAGGAACAAAGAAAAAGGAAGAGAAAGAACAAGAAATTCGGATAGAGGGAGAGAAATGGGGGGGGGGGCAAGAAATTAGGATAGAGAGAGATAAAATGGAAAGAAAGGAGAACAAAGAGAGCGGTACATCCAAAAATGTACCAAAAGGGATTTTAATACTGTACAAGTGGAAAATGTTTGTGGGTTAGAGGTACAAATTAGGTGCTGACAACTGACGCTACGAAAATAATTTTACTGTTGGGGGTCCCCACAACTTGAGAAATGTTATCAAGGGGTCACGGCACTAGAAAGGTTGAGAACCAGTGTTGTAAGGATTTTAATATACTTTGTAGCAGATTCCTACCTTTTGTTGCTCTGAAGTTTGTTCTGTGTTTGTTTCACCATGTTATTTACTTAAAGAGGAGCTCCAGTCTCTTAAGTAAAAATTTAAAGTCAGTAGCTACAAAAACTGTAACTGCTGACTTTTACTAAACAGCCACTCACCTGTCCCACGACCCAGCGGTGTGCTCACCCCAGCCATTTTCTTCCTGTTTCCTCTTTTGGACCTATGGGCACCCGGCTGTGAATGCTTGTGGGTTTACGGCTGGGTGCCCACTGCGCATACGTGACCGGCGCTGTGCACTGTGACTGGTACCACAGTCTTCTGTGTGTCACGTGTTCCAGAAGACTTCAGGAGAGAGGGAGGAAGGAGAACTTCCACTTCCGATAGCCTAAGCGGTCAGAGTGGAAGTAGGAATGTGTACCTCTCAAAATCGGATTCCCACTCCCCCCCTCCTCCCCAAAAGCTCCAATTCACAAACAGGGCGAGGAGGCCTTAAAGCAGGACTTCCCCTTTTGGGTGGAGCCCCGCTTTAATCTGATTGGGAGGGTTTGGTTCATTTTAACCACTTCAGCCCCGGAAGATTTTACCCCCTTCCTGACCAGAGCGTTTTTTGCGATTCGGCACTGCGTCGCTTTAACTGACAATTGCGCGGTCGTGCGACGTTGCTCCCAAACAAAATTGACGTCCTTTTTTTTCCCACAAATAGAGCTTTCTTTTGGTAGTATTTGATCACCTCTGCAATTTTTATTTTTTGCGCTATAAACAAAATAAGAGCGACAATTTTGAAAAAAACGCATTATTTTTTACATTTTGCTATAATAAATATCCCCCAAAAATATATAAAAAAACATTTTTTTTCCTCAGTTTAGGCTGATCGTATTCTTCTACATATTTTTGGTAAAAAAAAATCGCAATAAGCGTTTAATAATTGGTTTGCGCAAACGTTATAGCGTTTACTAAATAGGGGATAGTTTTATGGCATTTTTATTAATAATTTTTTTTTTTACTAGTAATGACGACGATCAGCGATTTTTATTGTGACTGCGACGTTATGGCGGACATGTCGGACATTTCTGACACATTTTTGGGACCATTGTCATTTATACAGCGATCAGTGCAATTAAAAATGCACTGATTACTGTGCAAATGGCACTGGCAGTGAAGGGGTTAACCACTAGGGGGCAGGGAGGGGTTAAGTGTGTCCTAGGGAGTGATTACTAACTGTCAGGGGGATGGGCAGGTGTGTGACGTCACTGATCTCTGCTGATCGAGTGACACTTGTCACTAGGCAGAACGGGGAGATGCCGTTTACAACGGCATCTCCCCGTTCGTCCTCTCCGTGAGGCGCGCACGCAATGGCACGGCGGGCAATTCAAATGGACGTACAGGTACGCCCATTTGCCCAGCCGTGCCATTCTGCCGACGTACATCGGCATGTGCCGGTCGGAAACCGGTTAATCACCTGGTTTACTCTCACTGTTCTAATAAGAAAAGCTGCAGGGTCTGCACCCCTTTAGAAGTATTTTACCCTTGAGGCGTATTTCACCAAAACTGAAATTTTCATTGCACAGGTTGCCCAAAATGTGACTTGCATCCTAGTACAGACTTCTGGAAAAATCAGGAAGCCAATCACACAAGCAGGAAATTACATTCCTGGGGGGCATTCTATACACCAGCTGTGTACAGAACGCCTCCAGGCTGCCATATTGCATTACATTTTACAGAAAATCAAAGCACTGCATAATAAAAAGGAAAGGTGATTTATAATAACACTAATTTACAATATGGCTGTTGTATCAGTTGTATATGCTATATTATTTTTTTGTTATTTGTTATATTTTTTGTCCACTAAAGTGGAGTTAACCTTTAAAACAGACTAAATTGGATTTGTAAAAAATTGCTAGTAAATTGGAATTTATGGTAGAAGAGATTTTGCATGTTTTTTTTTTGCAATAAAATCTAGCAATGTTTTATTGATTTTATACTGACATGTGCGTATGTGCTTTATACCGGCATTTGGGGCTTACACCATCCTGGCCCAGGATGAAGTCTAAATAGAAGACTCTAGACCTTGAAAAAAAGATGGTAGCGGAAATGATGAGGGGGAGTGCGGACGTCTCATCGCTGGAGGAGGCCGTTTTGCTAGGAGAGTGGGCAATAATGTGCAAATATGCTGTGGATACTTGCACATTATCGCAAGAGCTCCTGGGGGCCCAGAATAGTTTAGTTCCGCTTTAATGCCAGTGACAGACTACATCATATATGTGATTTTTGCTTTTGCCCAAAGTTTTAATTTAATGTTCAGAAACCTTAGGGATAAATAACACCAGTGAATCAAAAAAGAAGAGTGTCACGACTATGTTTTATTTTTCTAGTCTGTTAAATTCAGCAGAAAAATAGTAACCATGCATTAGAATGTGCAGAATCGTGTCTTGTTTAAGGCAAAAAAAAAAATAGTACATTTTAGCAAAACATGCACATTATCCAAGGTTTTATCCCTTAAAACACGCTGCAAGTACAGAAAAACAACTGTTGATATGCCAAAAGTAATATAGTATGTTCCTATTTTCCTCTTTAACCTGACCAAACAGCTTAAATTCCTACACACCGGGTGTCAGCCCTGCCTACTTCATTTTTGATGGATTACAAAGGACACCGACCTCTCCACCTTCATTGACCCCTCTTTGTGCACAAGCATAGAGCAGAGGAAATTAACAGATCACAATATTTCTGGCAGGATCAACAGTATCGTTTGCACTTATTAAACTAATATAACAAAACACGTTTAATGGTGTATTTAACTGACTAAGAGGGAACAAATAGTAGTTTTTATAGGTTTTACACACTTACCTGTTCCATGCAATGATATTACACAGAAATGTAAAATTTTTTCCTTTTCTAGAATTCCCCACCAGCGTGGTAGACTTCTCCACTCCTTTGGGTGCCTCTTGTAGCAAGCAGGGTACTAAGGAGGCACCCATGCATGAGTGCCTCTGTTGGGATCAACACCAAGCTTGGTGTGTCCATAGACACACACACTGCCCTAAAATGCCAGGAGCTGCCCCCAGTCTTTCCAATAAAATCTAGCATTGTTTGATTGTATACAGACATCTGCGAATGTGCTTAGTGTGCAATCCCAGTATTCGGGCTTATATCATCCTGGCCCAGGATGAAGTCTAAGTAGAAGACTCTAGACCTTAAAAACTTTACAGGAGCTGCCCCCAGCCTTTCCTGTAAAAGCAAGACCAAGGGGAGCAATGCAGGAGCCAGTGGCAGTGACATGGAGCCAGGTGGGTGTTAAGGTGGGAGGTGGGGGAGAGAAGGACCGGTAGTGGGGCGTTTTTTTTTTTATATTTTATTTTAATGCAGAAGATGGCCTAATTGGCCAGCAGTCTGTATACTGATATCTGCACATATAAACGATACTGGTGTGCAGGGATGAATGCGCTGAGCGCAGGCAATCTGAAGTTTGATTTCAACCTCCTGTAATGTAGAGCAGATTTCAAACGAGAGAGAGGTCAATGAGGTGTAATCTCATATATGATGTCAGGGGTCATGGTGATCGGAGGAGTGAGCAAAGACAGTGTATATGATAATTATGGAGCGCCTATGTTTTCTCTTGTTATGTACATCTATGGCTGAGTCCATCTTTCTATGAGGAGAGCTGGGATCATCAGGAGCCTTGCAGAGGAGGGTTTAATACAGCTATCATCTTTAAATTAGCCCAGCAGTTGTCCCGTTGGTTATATTCTGCAGAAGTGTTTACATACCAGCTTCCCCTGATCCTCTGTAGTGGGGGATCATGGGGCTCCGGTAAGCAGTTACCCCTTCTTCACCGGTGGCGGATCTCCTCTTCACAAGATTTAGTTTGCACAATCACTTTATTTAAAGGGACTTTTTTACTTATGGGAGTCAAACCCCTTGGCTTTATTATTGGTTATTGATATTAATCGGTCTCTCACAATATGGCACAGCACTGTGATATTGCACATGAGTGAGTGGATTGTTTTAGACCATATCACCGCATTTATTATATGTTTGCTCACATATTGATATCAAAATTTGAATTTTTGCAATTGATTATTTAATTAGCGCGATTCTATTGTTTTCCTTATATTTTACACTGTACTTATGTTATTCAGGAGAATTGCTGCTGTCTAAGATTTATATTTATTTATTCACTTGTCTATTAGTCACAGGCTTGGGGAAAGGGGAAGACCTAGATGTGTAACGTCAAGTCACTGGACTGACTGTGCTGTGTAATTGGGTTGTATAAAGCTGAAGATTAACTCCAATATATTTATTTTTGAAACATGTAAACATAATGTGACAACTCAATAAATAAAAATCAATGCAAATATATATTATATATATATATATATATATATATATATATATATATATATATATATATATATATATATGTGTGATAATTCAGTAAATAATTAATTTACATGTGTAATGTGATAACATAATAAATAAAGTGACTGCTGCCCCCTGAAGACATGTTCTGACACGAAACGCGTTGGACGGAGTCTACTTGTGACGCCATCACGCACGCCGCTGAGTAATCAGCATTGTGGGTATCGTTTACCTGATTTAAAGAGACAGCACATCCATTTTTATTAAAGCGGTAGCAAACCACACCTATTTTTTTTTTCTTTTAAACCCTGCAAGCTAAAGGCATAATGTGCATCACATACTAGCACATTATTAAATACTTACCTTAGAACAAAGCCTTCCAGCGCTGGGCCGTCACCACTGACAGGCCCTTCCATCTTTACCCAGTCCTCCTTCTGGGTTCATATCCTCCGACCGTCTGTTCAGCCGCAACGCGATGATGTCAGTCCTGTGCATGCATGCAGAAGTCACGGACCATGGCACGGAGCTCTAAAGGGACGGCACAGGTATACCGTCCCTTCAGAGCACATGCGCCGGTGGCGTCACCAGCTGCGTGCAGTGTGAATATCTCCTAAACTGTGCAGGTTTAGGAGATATTCCCTGTACCAACAGGTAAGCCTTATTATAGGCTTATCTGAAGGTACAGGTCAAAAATAAGCGTTTACTTCCACTTTAATAATGTCTACTGTATGTATCTTGTATTCAAATATAAGGTTGCTGCAGTCTTAGATGTTCTTGTTTTCTGACACTGAGCACAGGTGGTTCGGCAAAATATATTTATTTGAACTGTTTATTTAATTGTTTACCTGGAGGTTAGCCTTAGTCCTTCCTCACTGGAAGGCCAATGTACAGAATCGGTTTTGATTTCTTCTTTTCAGCCGTTGACTAAAGTGGAATTATGCTTTGAGTTACGTGCCATTATGAAACGCACTCTAAGGCTGGTTCAAAAGCCGCGGTGTTCACATCTGTTGTCGTGTGCCAACCCTGACAGCTGTCACTGACTATCTGGGCACCTTGGTTTATCTCTGTAATGACCTGAGGTTTCTGGAGGACACTGTGTGTCAGCCCAAGTCCAAGGCTTAAGCTGTCAGAGTCAGTTTATGGTCTAAGGGTTGTTTGTCCTGAATGTGATATGTTTGTAGCTTTCTTTTAAACTATCTGACATTACAATTGGTGGGCCTTGTTTTTGTAGAAAATATTATGCTTTTTAAAGTGTATGAAAATCAGTTTTTCTGCACGTTTGGCATCATGCTTCACTATGTAGAGTTTAGTTAAAGTAGTAGTAAAGTGATAAAGCATAAAATCCACTGACAGGGTTTTTATGACAGATGTGACCCTGGAGGTCTCTTCTGTCATAAATTACTCTCCTGCCTGTCAGTGGGTAATGTGATCTGAGCTGCACATGCGCAGCTCAGACCACATTTATAGCCGCTTTGTACGCCATGCGAATGACATCACCTTAGCCTGGCCATTCAACCAACCAATGAGAAGAAACCTGGAGGGAAGACCGGGTGAAGATGGAAGCCACCGGGGACCAGGGAGACCTGCACTGGAGGGCTCCATGTGCAGGTAAGTCTGTCATAATGTACCAGTATGCAGTGCTGCATACTAGTACATTTTGAGCGATTTAAATCTGCTGGGGGACCCATTTCTTTTCTTTATTACATTGACTTTACTACCGCTTTAAGCAAATAATGTTTTGTGACTCTATTGCAAAGTTTCTTACCTGGAAATCCTGCCAGTAACAGCTATTCCTGTGACAGACTTGTAAGAGGAGGTTAATACCTCTTTTGGGGTGGGGTCAACCCTGTCTCCACAACATTTGGGCTGACACCCCTTTTCTCCTACAGGTTATATGCAGTAAATGTGGGTGGAACTGCTAATGGTGGTAGTGTATAGGAAGAGTAGAACCATGGAGAGCTCCAACAGGTGGTGGTAAGAGAACCATGTGTCTTCCCCTCAGTTGGGCGTAGCTCATGCTCTAGTTCAGTTATTTGGGAGGGTAAACCTGGTCATAGGCTAGTAGAATTTGTTTGTAAATTTTCATTTTAAGAACGGATGTTTGACTTTTCATAGTGGGATCAAATGGATGTTCGAGGAGCAGGATGGAAATCTTTTTCTCAAATGAATAGATTTATAATGGTGTATGTGGTGTTCATTTGGGAAAGTCCATTCACTCTTAAATCAAATGTTTAAAGCAAACAAAATATTGAAGCACTTTCATTTGACATTTATCAAGTCATCGAATGTACTGAGAATTTTCAGACAACTGTTTGTTCGAAAATCTACTAGTATATGGCCAACTTAATTCTGTGAGTGCAGCTTGTGGCTGTGGACTCATACCAGGTCACTGGTGGCCATATACCTCATCGCAGAATAATCTGACTCTGTGAAAGGGCTGTCAGCGCTTGGATGTTTTACCATTATTTGACCCTGTAATGATGCTTTACTTTTCGGTAAAGAAAGCAGAAAAGCAAGTTTCTTGACTGGACAATTTATTTATGGGTGAGCTGGGATGAGTAGGATGCAATGTATGAAGAGTAACAATGGCAGGTGTTCTGGTGTCCCTTCCTGCGGCCTTCAGGGAGTTAGACAGTGTTGAGAATTCTACTTCTGTCCTGGGGTTTGAGAAAAAGAGAGTCTAATGCCGCGTACACACGGTCGGACTTTTCGTCTACAAAAGTCCGACGGACGCCGACAGACTAAAGCTGGCTGACAATCCGATGGTGTGTGGGCTTCCCCGGACTTTCAGCGGACTTTTCCAGCCGCAAATCTGACGGACTTTAGATTTGAAACATGCTTCAAATCTTTACGTCGTAACTACGCCGGACCCAGAAATCCGCTTGTCTGTATGCTAGTCCGACGGACAAAAACCCACGCTAGGGCAGCTATTGGCTACTGGCTATCAACTTCCTTATTTTAGTCCGGTGTACGTCATCACGTATGAATCCGTCGGACTTTTGTGTGATCGTATGTAGGCAAGTCCGTTCGTTAGAAAGTCTGCCTCAAGTCCGCCAAAAGTCCGCCAAATGTCCATCGAAAGTCTGTCGGACGGGCTGTCGGACTTTTGTAGCCAAAAAGTCCGACCGTGTGTACGCGGCATAACAGCCAACTGAAGCATTACACATATTGTAGCAGGTTGACAATGTTGTTGCTAATTGCAAGGCAGTGGTTTAGTATCGTTGGTCTACAACAAAAAGTATTGTTATTGGCAGGCCCTCCTGGTACGAAACTTTGTAACAGATTCACAAAATAACTATTTGCTTATAACAACTGTATACACCAGCCTTTTTTCAACATTTTTATCCTAGAGGAACCCATAAAATAATTTTCAGGTCTTGGCGAACACTTACTACATAAAATTCATTGGGGGGCAGTGGGGAAGAATACTAACCTTACAGTGGTAGCCAGAATGCCACGCTTAAAGACAGTTGAAAAGATTATTGGTGTCAGGCCACTAGTTTTTCCAATAGGTGTTGCCTCTGGAACTATGTAGGCACCATCAAATAGGAGGTCAATCAGCTATAACTCAAGGAACCCCTAGCACACTCTGGAGAGTGGCTCCAGAATGGCTCCAAATCGTGGTTGAGAATGGCTGGTAAACCCTGAGACATAATGCCAAACAATAGATTTTAGGTTTACCTACACTTTAAATTGGTTCTAAAGGCTGAAGGTTTTTTACCATCATGCATTCTATGCATGAAGGTAAAAACATTTCTGTGTGCAGCGGCTGCCCCCAAACTTTACCTGAGCCCCCTCCATTCCATCGATGTTCACGAAAGCCTCGGCCGTATCGGAACTCTCCCTCCTCATTGGCTGAGACAGCAGTGGGAACCCATTGGCTCCCTCTGTTGTCAATCACAGTCAGTACGACAATAGGGAGAGTATAGGTGTGCGGGGCTGAGCCACGGCTCAATGTGTGAGTATGCAGCTGTGCCCCCAGGGCAAGCATTTTTCTCTGCAGGCACTGCTCAAGGGGGAGGAGCGAGGAGCACCGGCGGGGGAGGAGAAGAGGTTCGGAGCTGCTCTGTGCAAGACCACTGCACAGAGCAGGTAAGTATAAAACGTTTGTCTTTAATATAGTTTTAAGTCATGGCAACTTTTTTAAAAAGCCTTTCAGGTGAAAGTTATGCAAAGAACACATAGGGAATCATTATAAAATTTCTGACTGTTTCCTTTTAACATTTTGTATTTTCTCTTTAGGTGTAACAATCGGACACAATGTGTTGTTATTGCTGATTCGGAAGCTTTTCCAGACCCCTGTCCGGGGACCTACAAATACCTGGAAGTTCAGTATGACTGCGTACCTTACAGTGAGTATACACAATAACATGCATAACACGTATGCATATTCAGTATATGAACACAAACCACAGGTACAAAGTAAGAGAAAATAGCAGCAAGCACACTGAAAGAAACATACAGCTCCATAAATAACAATTACACAAAAGAATGCAAAGTTAAAGACAATAACAGACAGTGACCTCAAAAGCACAATGAGGAGAATATAAAGCGCAATATATACATATATAAAAACATCACTAAAGAGACAATGCAGGAGACAAACAGATTCCAAGGAAACCAATCCCCCTTTTGTAATGTTCATTAACTTCCTCTGTTTTTATATACCAACAATTCCAAAGGCCAAGACGGTAAAACTTCCTTTACAAATTTGCTGGCTCTTGACAGAAATAGTCAGAGATTAGTCATATCATGGATCTGGTATGACTTTTCTCTGATTTTAATCTGGCAAATAATAAAAAGGGGTGTCAATCTGAGGAGTAAATGGACAAATATAGAACTTAATCATTAGGCTGCTTTCTTGTGTGCACAGGCCACAGTTTGTCTTCAACGAGTAACGTATCCAACAGTGTAAAAAGAGGAGCACGGGACTAATAATTGGTCAAAAGCTGTTTATTGTTTGTAGCATCAAATAAAAAGCCAACACGTTTTGGGGTTTTAAAACTTCCTTGATCAGGGCTTAAGCAATACTGAAAATGGGGATATCTGGAGGGACAGAAATGGGAATACTTGAGTGAGTTTTTTAAGAGCAATAGTCTGGAGTTAAGCAAAATGTCTGTTCCAGTTTGGCAAATTTTGCCAAACTGGAGCAGGTGTCTGGCTGATAGTAGCATATAGATCTGAACAAATGCCCTTACCTTTGGCTTTTAAAAGGACGCTACACACAATTTCTGAGCCAATTATTAGTCTACTGCTCTTTTTGTACACCTTTGGCCAAATATTAAATGTCTGCATTCAATGTTGCGTGTTATACACTTTGTATGTCAGTGTTAAAAACAAGTACATCATGAAGAACATTGCCATTTGGAAACCAATTCTCCACAAGGCTGATATATTGGGAGGCGGTTACCTGAACAAGTATAAAAATTGCACCACATTGATCAGTGTGCCTTCTATACCCCATTACAGGAAAGACCAACACAGTGCCCATTGGCACAATTATATCAACCTATTTGAACACAGTTTTCCTTGTATCATATACAATGACAATAGACAAATGCCTGATATCCACCTATGTGCTGGATCACATTTTCAGTTATTAAGGTTGCAGTATGAATGCTAGAGGGATCATTCCATATTAGCCTGACCAGTGCACTTGTACAGAATAAAGGGCTTTAATGTTTTAAGTCACTGACTTAGAACACATACGGTTGTGCTCATAAGTTTACATACCCTGGTAGAATTTATGATTTCTTGGCCATTTTTCAGAGACTATGAATGATAATACAAAAACTTTTCTTTTACTCATGGTTACTGTTTGGCTGAAGCCATGCATTATCAATCAACTGTGTTTACTCTTTTTAAATCATAATGACAACAGAAACTAGCCAAATGATCCTGATCAAAAGTTTACATACCCCGATTCTTAACTGATACCCTGGTTCTTTATCGTGTATTGCCCCCTTTAACATCAATGACAGCTTGAAGTCTTTTGTGGTATTTGTGGATGAGGCTATTTATCTTCTCAGATGGTAAAGCTGCCCATTCCTCTTGGCAAAAAGCCTCCAGTTCCTGTAAATTCTTGGCCTGTCTTGCATGAACTGCACATTTGAGATCTCCCCAGAGTGTCTCAATGATATTGAGGTCAGGAGACTGATATGGCCACTCCAGAACCTTCACTTTATTCTGCTGTAGCCAAAGACAGGTTGACTTGGCCTTGTGTTTTGGATCATTGTCATGTTGGAATGTCCAAGTACGTCCCATGTGCAGCTTACAGGGTGATGAATGCAAATGTTCCACCAGTGTTTTCTGATAACATACTGCATTCATCTTGCCATCAATATTGATCAAATTTCCTGTGCCTTTGTAGCTCACATATCCCCAAAACATCAGCGATCCACCTCTGTGTTTCACAGTAGGAATGGTGTAGCTTTCATCATAGGCCTTGTTGACTCCTGGCTCCTGGCTGGCTTGATTCCTGGCTGTTTCAAGATGCATAACAAGGAGGCACTTGAAGAAAGATGGGCTGCATGGTCGAGTCGTCTGAAGAAAGCCATTACTACACAAATGCCACAAAATATCCCGCTTACAATACAGCGAACAGCACAGAGACAAGCCTCAAACCTTCTATCACAAAGTAATTTGGAGTGATGAGACCAAAATTGAGCTTTTTGGCCACAACCATAAACGCTTCATTTGGAGAGGAGTCAACATGGCCTGTGATGAAAGGTACACCATTCCTACTGTGAAACACAGAGGTGGATCGCTGATGTTTTGGGGATGTGTGAGCTACAAAGGCACAGGAAATTTGGTCAAAATTGATGGCAAGATGACTGCAGTATGTTATCAAAAAATACTGGAGGAACATTTGCATTCATCAGCCAGGAAGCTGCGCATGGCACCTACTTGGACATTCCAACATGGCAATGATCCAAAACACAAGGCCAAGTCAACCTGTTATTGGCTACAGCAGAAGAAAGTGAGTGGCCATATCAGTCTTCTGACCTCAATATCATTGAGACACTCTGGGGAGATCTCAAACGTGCAGTTCATGCAAGACAGCCCAAGAATTTTCAGGAACTGGAGGCTTTTTGCCAAGTGGAGTGGGCAGCTTTACCATCTGAGAAGATAAAGATCCTCATCCACAAATACCACAAAAGACTTCAAGCTGTCATTGATGTTAAAGGGGGCAATGCGCGATATTAAGAACCGGGGTATGAAAACTTTTGATCAGGATCAGGCTAGTTTCTGTTGCCATTATGATTTAAAAAGAGTAAACACAGTTGATTGATAATAAATGGTTTCAGTCAAACACTAACCATGAGTGAAATATGTTTTGTGGTATCATTCATATTCTCTGAAAAATGGCCAAGAAATCATAAATTCTGACAGGGTATGTAAACTTATGAGCACAACTGTATAGGGATAATGAAATGTAACAGTGTCCTTCCATACAATCAATGGGCACTAATATGGCTGCAACCACATTAAGTAAACTTGTAAATATGCAGATGAAATTATTATTATTATTATTATACAGGATTATACATGAGGTAGCTGTTTGACCTGGTAAATTATTTTCTCTCCATTCCATCCTAATATTTATACAGCCCCCTCACATGGCACAGTCAGGTGGATGACTCCACTTGCAGTTAAGGAATACAGTGGTGTTCTGTGTCCATCCCCAGCCTGCTGACTGGAGAGTAAAAGAGCAGCAGCATACAAATGAAGTAATCTCTCTGCTCACTCTGCTGTCAACACAATAACTGAGTTATACAATAAAGTTATATTGTAGAAAGGTTCAACACAACTTATTCTGGTCTGGTGTGTAGGCACACCGGTCCGGAGCTACTCACAAAATGTGATAGCAGTGTGAACACTTAAAGGGTTACTAAACCCACAACAGTAAAATCAGTCTGTTCATACATAACTGCTTGCCAACCAGCCGCTGTCATTATACGGCGGCAGATTAGCACGGCTGCGCAAATCGCCGTAGGTGTACGGTGGCTGTCTTAAGAGCTATAGGGGGCGCGTGCGCTGCCGAGACTGATGCACATGGCCAGCGGCCACGATGTCCGCCGGTTACTTACGATCGCTCCTCAGAGAGCCAGGACAAGGATCTGTCAATGTAAACAGACAGATCTCCGTTCTGTCAGGGAAGTAGAGAGAAATCTGCTATTCCTAGTAATCAGGAACAGCGATCTCTCTCTACTCCCAGTCAGTCCACTCCCCCCACAGTTAGAAACACCTCCCTAGGACACACTTAACCCCTTGCTCACCCCCTAGTGTTAACCCCGTCCCTGCCAGTGACATTAATTATTGGCAACTTTTAGCTCTGATCGCTGTATAAATGTCAATGGTCCCAAAAAAGTGTCAAAAGTGTCTGATCTGTCTGCCGCAATGTTGCAGTCCTGCTAAACATTGCTGATCACCACCATTACTAGTAAAAAAAAAATAATAAAAATGCCATATATATATATATCCCTTATTTTGTAGGCGCAAACCAATCAATATACGCTTATTGCGATTTTTTTTTTTTTTTTACCAAAAATATGTAGAAGAACTGATGAAGACATTTATTATTTATTTTTGGGACATTTATTATAGCAAAAAGTAAAAAAATATTGTTTTTTTTTCAAAATTATCGCTCTTTTTTTGTTTATAGCGCAAAAAATACGAACCGCAGACGTGATAAAATATCACCAAAAGAAAACTCTATTTGTGGGAAAAAAAGGACACAAATTTTGTTTGCGTACAATGTCACATGATCGCGCAATTGTCAGTTAAAGCGACACAGTGCCGGATCGCAAAAAAATGGCCTGGTCATTAAGGGGGGTAAATCCTTACGGGGCTAAAATGGTTAAAGCATGCTTGTTATACTCACTGTGGAACTTAAGGGGTTAATCATCTTCATTGTGTAAAAAGGCTGTTTGATCCTGTCTTCTCTGATCCCTCCCTTCTTCGACTTTCCCCAATCCATCTCCTGATAAGACAGAGCCATTAGAGTCACCCTGCACCCACTTATTTGGTGTGTATTGCTAGAGAGTTTTTTTATTTTCTTGGGAGAGTGGATGTGATGAGCACAGGGCCAATCAGCACTCTCCAGACAGATGGTCAGGGGTCATGCAGCCTCATAGGATAGTCAGAGGAGAATGAAAACACCTCCTTCAAGCTTTAACCAGACACTGTTAGAAGTCACAAGACTGCTATATACTGCTAATGAGAAAAGGTATTTAGCAGTTTATATTTCTTAAAATAATTGCATTTCTATGTTCTGTGTACTGTGGGAGAACAGCTATAGTGAATGCAGAGTCCTGGGTTTAGTAACACTTTAAGAATGCCAACAGCCACTACAATGAGGAGCAGAATATGGCCTGGCTGGTCTACACCCAAGAGAGGGGTTTCCTGAAGAGAGGTAGACATAGTCCTTGCACAGTCCCTACTCATCTGGAACCTTTTCCTACCTCTAAGCACTGTCCCTGCCAGACGAGGATCTTGTCGCTTTGCTAGCCACTTACATAAAGCGCTCCAATCCCAAGAGCCAGATTGTTAAATAGACACTGCCTGACCCAAGATGGCCACTGAAGTCAAATAATGTGCCAGCATCCAATCGAACAGCTGTCTCCTTGTAAACACAAGAAGTCATAGAGTAACCAAGCTCCTCACAGCTTCCTTCCCCTCCTGCATAGCTGCGTGCCTGCAGTGGGGAGTACAGGCTGCACCTGCCTGCAAGCCGCCTAAACTTTGAAACGGTAGAAGCAGCATGACAGCCAGGGAGCCAGCATTCCCAAGTAGAAAAATCATCAATGGCAGCCTACATAATCTCTCTTATACATAATGGCAAGGCCAAGTTACTGTTATCCAACAATAGTCCAAAATACACTAAATCTTTCATAACGGAAAAAGTCCAGAGGCAATCATCTTCCTTGCCTTTCTACTTTAGAGCATATTGGCTTCTGCAAAATGACAGGTTCCCTTTGAACTAACAGTAAAGAATAACGGCATTACACAGTGTGACAGACTTAACGGGATTTCACCAGACTGAACATCTTGCATAGTGATAGACATTGACTCATGTTTACATAAAGTGATCCTCAGTACACTTAAAGCAGCGTTCTGCTTAAAAAAATAAAAATTAAAGTCAGCAGCTACAAATACTGCAGCTGCTGACTTTTAATAATCGGACACTTACCTGTCCCAGGGTCCACGATACTGGCGCACGAAGCCCCGCTCGTCTCCCCCTCCTCTCTGTGGCGCACCCACTGTGAATGCGCAAGCTGCGCCGCGTGCGTGACTGGCCGGGCAATCATCTGGGACCTGTGACCCAGATGATTGCCGAGAGGGAGGGGGGAGGGGTGATCTCCCTTCCGGTGCCGCGGTGTGCCGGGAGGAAGTGGGAGCTGGGACCCTCTGAAAAGAGGGTATCCATTCCCCTCCCCCAAAAAAATGACATGCCAAATGTGGCATGTCAGGGGGTCACCTCCCTTAAAGCGGAAGATCCATTTTTTGGGTGGAACTCCACTTTAAGACGTATATGTGATGTGTTATTCAGTTAATAAGCTAATGGGTTAAGGTAACACCTAGAAAAGCAGATTCTAGTTTTCAACTGATTAAAGCAGTCAGGCTAATAAAAATGGTTGCTATAGGGTTATGGGTAGGAGCCAAAATGATATATATATATGTATATGAACCATGGACTGGATTCCAACTTAGTTTATTGTACTGTAGACAGTTACCCAGCAAATTACAAAGGTTGATGGTGCTGGTACAAAACTGCACCAGATAATAAAATAATAATGTAACTGCATTATATTAAAATTAATAACGGGGCCACCATGATGTCTGGATGAGAAGGGGTTAAATGCTTTCAGGAGGCTCGCCGGTTACACGTGGAGAGAGATCATTCCAAAACGTGCTTTGGTAAAGCACATGCGCGCGAAACATGTAAGCTACGACAACCTTTTCAGCTTGCGTTCTACCACTACACCCAGAGTTCCTGCTTCCAGAATAGCGCTGACGTCATCTCGTGCACCCAGCTCCAGGGCCATCTTAATAGCATCATGGGCCCCCGAGCAAAGTAATGCTCTGGGGCCCCTACAATGGAGACAGCGCAAGTAAACAGATATCAAGTAGGTAGGAGGCAGACAAGCGGAGCTTCCCCTTTTGGGTGGTGCTCCCCATTAACCACATGACCAATCATTCTGTACAGCAAAGAAACAGTGGGAAAATACTACATACATAAAGTAACAAAGCTGTCCTGTGCATATAATATATCTGCTAGATTGATGCCTCCCCAGCACTATGGCCCCTCTACACCCTAGATATCCCCCCAGCACTCTGACCCCTCTACACCCCAGATATCCCCCAGCACTCTGACCCCTCTGCACCCCAGATATCCCCCAGCACTCTGATCCCTCTACATCCCAGATATCCCCCAGCACTCTGACCCCTCTACACCCCAGATATCTCCTCAGCACTCTGACCCCTCTACACCCCAGATATCCCCCCAGCACTCTGACCCCACTACACCCTAGATATCCCCCCAGCACTCTGACCCCTCTACACCCCAGATATCCCCCCAGCACTCTGACCCCACTACACTCTAGATATTCCCCCCAGCACTGTTACCATATACCATAAGATACCCCTTGTATTGTGACCCCACTACATCCCTGATACCCCCTACACTGTGGCCTCTCTACATCTGTGATACCTCTAACACTATAGCCACCCAAGCTACCCCAAGCATTGCTACCCCCTATACACCCCAGATCCCCCCCAGCATTGTTTTCCCGCATACACCCTTGATATCCCGCAGCACCATTATTCCATCCATGTAGTACCCCCTTCTCCAGTGGAGATAGAGTGCATGTGAACTTTTAGCCATGTGCCCACCTCCAGCACTGGACTTACCTATACCAATCAAGCAGGCAGAAGGAGGGACGGAGGAGGGAACATTCCTCCTTGCATTCCAAGCCCTTCGGTGCAAACAGTGCTGGACAGCTGGGCTCATGACATCATCCACAATGCTACTTCCGCAGGTGAGCTCTCAGTGCTGCCGACATTCAAGCTGCATGGGGCGAGGTCAGAGCATCACTGGCACTCTGGCCCTGCCCTTCCCTGCTGGCTGTAAAATAATAGGTATCGATCTGCACAGCACGGCACACCGCTGCCAGCCTGCCTCCCCTGTGTAGCCATCACTCTCAGTGCCAATTTCTGGGCAGTGTGGGCTCAAGGACCAACTACTTTGGGGAAAGTGCAGGGGGCCCCCATGCAGCTGGGGCCCCTGGGCAGTGCCCAGGTGTGCCCATTCATTAAGACAGCCCTGCATGGCTCCAGTGGCTACGCCCAGCTCCATCCTCCAGTGGTGGCAGACACTACATCCTAAACAGCTTGGCGCAACGCTGTTGGATTACAGAGGTCAGTTCCAGCCATCATCGCAGCCAGCCAGTGTCTCCCTGCTCACACGGTATTCCTCCGGATTCTGACAGTACCTGACCTCACATCAGAAGCAAGAGGCAGTCCATCACCCCACTTTCCATCAAGACAATGCTGTTCCCCACATGCTTTGGTGGTGTAGTGGATAGCACTTTCGCCTAGCAGTAAGAAGGGTCGCCGGTTTGAATCCCAACCACGACACTACCTGCCTGGAGTTTGCATATTCTCCCTGTACCTGCGTGGGTTTCCTCCCACACTCCAAAGACATGCTGGTAGGTTAATTAGATCCTGTCTAAATTGTCCCTAGTATGCATGAATGTGAGTTAGGGACCTTAGATTGTAAGCTCCTTGAGGGTAGGGACTGATGTGAATATATATGTAAAGCGCTGCGTAAATTGTCAGCGTTATATAAGTAACTGAAATAATAATAATCTCTCTCCACCTGTGACCGGCGAGCCTCCTGAAAGCATTTAACTACTTCTCATCCAGACATCATGGTGGTACCATTTTTAATTTTAATATAATACAGTTACATAGCTATATGTATTATTATTTTTATTATCTGCTGCAGTTTTGTACCAGCACCAACAGTCTTTGTAATTTGCTGGGTAAGTTTGAATCCAGTCCATGGTTCATATACATATATATATATCATTTTGTCTCCTACCCACAGAGCGCTGCTTTTTTGTTGTTTGATTCCTGCTCCCCATTTCTCCAGTGGTTGGCAGCTGCACTGGGTATCAGTTTTATCCACATATATCCACATATGACTGACAGTTTCTAGCGCTTCAGGAACTTGTTGTTTGTCTTGCTATAGGTTTAGGTCTAGGCACATATCTGCAGATTTTATGCATGTATGCTAGTAAACACCTACAGTATATCACAAAAGTGAGTACACCCCTCACATTTTTGTAAAAATGTTATTACCGTATTTATCGGCGTATAACACGCACCTCAATTTAGGAGGGAATTTTAAGGAAAAAAACTTTTAGGAGGGAACTTGAAGGGAAAAAAACTTACATTTAAATGCCCATCATTGCAGCCTTCTCAGTAAAGCCTTGCCCCAGTGCAGCCATGTCAGTGCAGCCATGTCAGTGCAGCCATGTCAGTGCAGCCTTGCTAGTGCAGCCATGTCAGTGCAGCCTTGCCAGTGCAGCCATGTCAGTGCAGCCATGTCAGTGCAGCCATGTCAGTGCAGCCTTGCTAGTGCAGCCATGTCAGTGCAGCCTTGCCAGTGCAGCCATGTCAGTGCAGCCTTGTCAGTGCAGCCATGTCAGTGCAGCCTTCCCCAGTGTCCAGTGCAGCCTTGCCCCAGTCCAGCCTTGCCCCAGTCCAGCCTTGCCCCAGTGCAGTCTTGCTGAAGCCTCTGAGCTTCAAAATCGCCGACCGCGATTTGAAAATGGCGCCGCCGGCGCCGAAATACACAGAGCCGGTCCTCGGCTCTTCTCGTCGGCTCTCGTTCACTTTCGGCTCCACTCGGACGGTGAGCGGAGCTATCCGAAACTAGCCGAGTATACTCGGCTAGGTTCGGGCGGCGCTCGAGTAAAACCGAAAGCGGCCGAGAAGAGCCGAGGACCGGCACTGTGTATTTCGCCGCCGGCGGCGCCATTTTCAAATCGCGGTCAGCGATTTTTTCGTTCTGACAGGTCAGGATCGCAGGGGATCGACGTATAACACGCACCCGCGATTTTCCCCTGATTTTAAGGGGAAAAAAGTGCGTGTTATACGCCGATAAATACGGTATATCTTTTCATGTGACAACACTGAAGAAATGATACTTTGCTACAATGTAAAGTAGTGAGTGTACAGCTTGTATAACAGTGTCAAAATGCTGACCTCTCAAAAAAACTCAACACACAGCCAAACCATTAAAGTCTAAACCGCTAGCAACAAAAGTGAGTACACCCCTAAGTGAAAATGTCCAAAATGGGCCCAACGTATCAATATATTGTGTGGACACCATATTTTCCAGCACTGCTTTAACCCTCTTGGGCATGGAGTTCACCGGAGCTTCACAGGTTGCAACGGGAGTCCTCTTCCACTCCTCCATGACGACATCACAGAGCTGGTGGGTGTTAGAGACCTTGTGCTCCTCCATCTTCCGTTTGAGGATGCCCACAGATGCTCAATAGGGTTTAGGCCTGGAGACATGCTTGGCCAGTCCAATACCCTGCGGCCCCGTCTCCGAAGGGAGGGGATCATGCTCTCCTTCAGTATATCACAGTACATGTTGGCATTCATGGTTCCTTCAATACTCAATGAACTGTAGCTCCCCAGTGCCGGCAGCACTCATGCAGACCCAGACCATGACACTCCCACCACCATGACACTCCTCACCTGGTTCCCACCACACACACTTGACACCATCTGAACCAAATAAGTTTATCTTGGTCTCATCAGACCACAGGACATGGATCCAGTAATCCATGTCCTTAGTCTGCTTGTCTTCAGCAAACTGTTTGCAGGCTTTCTTGTGCATCATCTTTAGAAGAGGCTTTCTTCTGAGACAACAGCCAAGCAGACCAATTTGATGCAGTGTGCAGCTTATGGTCTGAGCACTGACAGGCTGACCCCCCCACCCCTTCAACCACTGCAGCAATGCTGGCAGCACTTGTGACAGACCTAGCCGGGACAGAGGCTGTTGGAGAGGACTGAATGCAAGCCTGTTGCCTTTTGATTATGGGCCCTAGCATTTGGGGGAATGGTGCTCTCTGTGAGCTGTATGCCTGGGGACCCTGAGGTTGGTGTTACTTTGGATTCAGCTCCATGTCCCCCCAAAACACACAGACTCTGGGAACCCTTTATATGCCATATTAGAATGATAAGACTGAATTATACTGTTGGGACACATCCTGTGAGGAGATGCTGGTGTCATCCACTCCAACTACCTGTGTTTATGTTAATTGAATGAGCTGATCACATTGTCCTCTATACAATGTAGGAGACGGGACGTTGGAGCTGCTGCTATTGTGAGAAGGTTTCCTGTGATAATTAACTCAGTCTGGGCAAAAGGTCATGTCTCAATCACCTAGGCTGTATAAAGGATTAGTTAATTAGCTCATGTTAATTAGGTTAATTAGGTTACAGTTGTATTGTTAGAGGAGGTTCCAACGGCATATAAATTCTTGTAATTTTGATTCTAAATAAACAGTTCATGGTAGCAACAAGCAAGTGTTGCCTTGTTTTGTGCTCAGAGAGGTTGGAATATCTGATATCTGTATACAGACTGGGAGGAAGTGGTATATGACGGAAGCACTCAAGCGGAGTGTGGGACGTTCTGTGACATTGGTGGCAAGCAGCGGGAAAGCTTCCTGCAGTCTGGGACATCCAAACTTCCATCTGGATCCAAGGTCCAGATAGCAGGAGAGGAGAGGTACAGATACCAGCCACCATGGATGAGGAATTCAGAAGGAGGTTGCGAGAGATGCAGATACAGCACAGAGGACCAGTATCGGAGCAGGCCCTGCTGGGATGGTGTGATTCTATTCACTGCAAACTCTGGAAGGAAGCGCTAGCCCGTGAGCAGCGACACCAGGGAAAAGTTCTCCCCTCCATCGAGGAAAGGTACTGGTCGCAGTACGGACTGCGGGTGCGTTTTTCGGAGAAAAACCACACAAGAAGCAGACAGCTGAATTAAGCAGGCTGGTCTGGGCAGAGATAAAGCTGGATGAGAGCTACAGAGCCCTCCGGTGGCATGTATCCCAAGCATATCCCTGGACCATACGTTTATTTCCCAAAGACAACCTCTGGATATGATGCTGAGCATGTGCACTCAACACCTTTGGCCTACCATGGCGATGCTTGTTCTGAGTGGAACCTGTCCTGTTAAACTGCTGTATGGTCTTGGCCACCGTGCTGCAGCTCGGTTTCAGGGTCTTGGCAATCTTCTTTGTTTCAGATCCTCAGAGAGTTCTTTGTCATGAGGTGCCATGTTGAACTTCCAGTGACCAATATGAGAGAGTGCTCCCCATTCATACCTGAGACCTTGTAACACTAATGAGTTACATGACACCAGGGAGGGAAAATGGCTAATTGGGCACAATTTGGACATTTTCACTTAGGGGTGTACTCACTTTTGTTGCCAGCGGTTTAGACATTAATGTGTGTTGAGTTATTTTGAGGGGACAGTAAATTTACACTGTTACACAAGCTGTACATTCACTACTTTACATTGTAGCAAAGTGTCATTTCTTCAGTGTTGTCACATGAAAAGATAAAATAAATATTTACAAAAATGTGAGGGGTGTACTCAATTTTGTGAGATACTGTATAAGCATATACACATAAAGCCAGTAAAAGAACTGTGCACATCTAAAAGTTAAACACATCTGAACACATATTCACGTGAGTACGTTTGCTGCGTATTTTATGCAGAATTTTCTTCTAGCTCAAGATCGTCTCCTGAATGCGTTGCAGCCACTGCTCTACTACCCTCTAAAAAGCCATTCAAAATGGATCACTTTTCATTTTGGCGGATGGTAGAGACTGCCACCAATGTAAAATAGCCCTAATGAATTCCATAGTGTATCTTATGAAAAGTTAAAAATTTCTTTTTAAAATGGAACTACACTGCCAAACCACAAACACTATTTAATTCACATTTAATATTTAAAACAAACTCACCCATCCATCCATGTCGCCATGCTTTATTTTGCTGAGAAATCACTTTGAAAAACACCTCCCTAGCATTGCTGGCCATGGCCACCTTGAGTAAGGCTGGATTCACACCTATGCATTTTTAGTGCTTTTTGCATTTTGCAGATTTGCACTACAGTCCATTTAACTTGCTTTCCTATGGAACACGATCTGTAGTGCAAATCTGCAAAATGCAAAAAGCACTAAAACTGCATAGGTGTGAATCCAGCCTAAGGGCAGATGATTCATGTAGCATATGCTTCCTGGAGTCCATCTGCTCTTAACTTAGGCATGCAGGCAGGAGGGTGTGCTTAGCCCCTCCTGAAGACTCCTGGGATGTATGACATCATTTGCCTAGGCCTAAGAAAAAATGTTAAAATGGTTAACTCCACTGTCATGGGAAAAAAAATAGAAAATATACAACCCTGGGAATTACAGAGCAGTTAGCCTAACATCAATAGTATGCAAGCTCTTGGAGGGGATGTTAAGGGACTATATACAAGATTTTAGTAATGAAAACTGTAACATTAGCAGTAATCAGCATGGATTCATGAAGAATTGTTCTTGCCAAACCAATCTATTAACCTTCTATGAGGAGGTGAGTTGCCATTTAGATAAAGGAAGGCCCGTAGACGTGGTGTATCTGGATTTTGGAAAAGCTTTTGACACAGTTCCCTGTAAATGTTTTCTGTACAAAATAAGGTCCGTTGGCATGAACCATAGGGTGAGTACATGGATTGAAAACTGGCTACAAGGGCGAATTCAGAGGGTGGTGATAAATGGGGAATACTCAGAATAGTCAGGAGTGGGTAGTCGGGTCCCCCCCGGGTTCTGTGCTGGGACCAATCCTATTTAATTTATTCATAAACGACCTGGAGGATGGGGTAAACAGTTCAAACTTTGTATTTGCGGACGATACTAAGCTAAGCATGGCTTATGATGTTGAGCCCTGGTTCACATTGGTACGATTTGACATGCGGTTTGACATGTCAAATCACATGTCAAATTGGCGGCTATTGCTGGTAAAGGCACCGTCCTAAGCGATGCTGCACCAATTTAAAAAAGTAGTTTCCGTACTACTTTTTGTGATTTCGGGCTGCTATTTACATTGACATCTGTGCAGAAACCAGTACAGATGTCTCTGAAATTGCGGCCGAACTCGGGACTGACCTGCGGGAGTGAAATCGTGCAAGTTCAGCTGAACTCGCACGGCTTCATTCCTGCAGCTCAGTGTGAACCTGGGCTTAATGTAGAAAAATTTAAAATAATGCATTTGTGTGGCAGAAATATGAATGGAATCTATACACTGGGGGGAGAACCTCTGGGGGAATCTAGGATGGAAAAGGACCTGGGGGTCCTAGTAGATGATAGGCTCAGCAATGGCATGCAACACCAAGCTGCTGCTAACAAAGCAATCAGAATATTGGCATGCATTAAAAAAGGGATTAACTCCAGGGATAAAGCGATAATTCTCCCACTCTACAAGGCTCTGGTCCGGCCGCACCTAGAGTATGCTGTCCAGTTCTGGGCACCAGTCCTCAGGAAGGATGTACTGGAAATGGAGCGAGTACAAAGAAGGGCAACAAAGCTAATAAAGGGTCTGGAGGATATTAGTTATGAAGAAAGGTTGCGAGCACTGAACTTATTCTCTCTGGAGAAGAGACGCTTGAGAGGGGATAAGATTTCAATTTACAAATACCGTACTGGTGACCCCACAATAGGGATAAAACTTTTTTTGCGGAAGGGAGTTTAACAAGACACATGGCCACTCATTTAAATTAGAAGAAAAGAGATTTAACCTTAAACTACGTAGAGGGTTCTTTACTGTAAGAGTGGCAAGGATGTGAAATTCCCTTCCACAGGCAATGGTCTCAGCGGGGGGCATCGATAGTTTCAAAAAACGATTAGATAAGCACCTGAACCACCGTAACATACAGGGATATACAATGTAATACTGACATATAATCACACACATAGGTTGGACTTGATGGACTTGTGTCTTTTTTCAAGCTCACCTACTATGTAACTATGTAAGTCATATTGTAATTGAAAGGTTATTAAAAATTTCCTTTCTTTTTCAATCTGCAGCTCTGTAGATTTCTGTAAAATGCAATTCAATGTGGCTACCTGGAGGTGTTCTGTACACAGATGGTGTACAGAACGCCCCCCCAGAAACAAAATTTCCTGCTTTTGTGATTGGCTCACTGATTTTCCCAGAAGTCTGCACTAAGAAACATGTTAGATTTTTAGCATCCCCTGCAACAAAAATGTCATTTTTGATAGGATACTCCCATTAGGAAATCACATCTGAAGGGATGCAGATCCTGCAATTTTCCTCATTAGAGCCCTGCAGCAGCTGGTTGATAATTATGAAACCACTGCCATTAGACTCACTCAAGACAGGGGTATAGAGGAACAAACAGTGATTTCTTTAGAATACCAAAACGTAGGAATTAGAAACAAAGGTTGTTAAAATCCTTGCAATGTACATAGATCACACAGAGGGGAATTTTTTTTTCTCAACAAAAGTGGAGTTACTCTTTAAAATAAGTAAATATGATATACTTTCCTATCTATTTACTAATGCTAGCAGCATAAGGATTAAAAATAGTTAGGACACTTTCACACTTGGGTGCAGGGGCGTCGGCCGTAAAGCGCGCTAGTTTTAGCGGTGCTTTACCGTCGTTTAAGAGGCGCTTTTCGGCCTCTAGTGGGGCACTTTTAACCCCCGCTAGTGGACGAATAAAGGGTTAAATGCGCCCGCAAAGCGCCGCTGCCGCATCGCTTTGCAGGCGCTTTGGCGGAGCTACCCACTGATTTCAATGGGTAGCGGCGTTTTAGGAGCGGTGTATATACCGCTCCTAAAGTGCCTCAATGATGCTGCTTGCAGGACTTTTTTTAATGTCCTGCAAGCTCTCTGCTCCAGTGTGAAAGCACTCGGGCTTTCACCCTGGAGTGACAGGAGATGCGCTTTACCGTCACTTTGCAGGCACTATTTTTAGCGCTATAGCGCCTGTAAAGTGCCTCAGTGTGAAAGTAGCCTAAATGTTGACTGAGGGAATAAAGTTCCCCTTTAAGGACACTTGTCAGTACAATAATGTTACTAGACTGTCCCCTGGAGGAAAATGCTGTGTCTGCACACACTTATGAAGATCCTCTCAAACACCCGGGATCCCAAATCTTTTGGCACAATTATATGAACATTTTGACATTTCCTGGTAGTGTCAAGAAATGTCCACCCCTCCAAAATGGTGCACCTGTCTATTGACCCATCTCTATGATGGATGGTCCCAGTGCCGGATGAAACTCTAGGCCAGTGATGGCGAACCTTGGCACCTCAGATGTTTTGGAACTACATTTCCCATGATGCTCAACTACACTGCAGAGTGCATGAGCATCATGGGAAATGTAGTTCCAAAACATCTGGAGTGCCAAGGTTCGCCATCACTGCCCTAGGCAGTCAAAACTTTGTGGCACCCCCCGCAGGTTTCTGGAGGTTTCTCATGTGCGCGCTCTAGTGGGATAACATTGAACTAAGCACAGTAGTGATGGAGATGTACATTATGCATACATAGGTTGCACGCAAATTGTTTTTCAAACTGACAGCTGAAAGAATATGAGCTTTTAGGAGAAAAACTGCAATGGTAACCTGATGTCTATGGTTTATGTACTTTAAATTGATATTGGGTAAATCATGTTAATACAGTATTTGCTCCAGAGTCTTTAATGTAAAGTTTTCAATTCTTTGAATTGGCTAATTTTTTCTATCTATTGTAAACAATTTAAGAAAGCTTCACTGTAATTTTCTTTCAAGATCAAATCAATAATAAATTGATCCATTGTCACAGGTCCCTTTAACAAAGTGCGACCCATAGGCCGGTGTCTACTCTTAGTAGATGAGGTTGAAAAAAGACACAAGTCCATCAAGTCCAACCTATGTGTGTTATTATATGTCAGTGTTACATTGTATACCCCTGTATGTTGCTGTCGTTCAGATGTTTATCTAATCGTTTTTTGAAACTATCGATGCTCCCCGCAGATACCACCGCCTGTGGAAAGGAATTCTACATCCTTGCCGCACTTACAGTAAAGAACCCTCTACGTAGTTTAAGTTTAAACCTCGTTTCTTCTAATTTTAATGAGTAGCCAAGTGTCTTGTTAAACTCCCTTCCGCGAAAAAGTTTTATCCCTATTGTGGGGTCGCCAGTACGGTATTTGTAAATTGAAGTATCAAATACAGAGATTGAACTGTTTACCCCATCCTCCAGGTCCTTTATGAACAAAATAAATAGGATTGGTTCCAGCTCAGAACCCTTGGGGACCCCACTACCCACCTCTGACCATTCAGAGTACTCCCCATTTAGCACCACTCTCTGAACTCGCCCTTGTAGCCAGTTTTCAATCTGTGTACTCACCCTTTGGTCCATGCCAACGGACCTTATTTTGTACAGTAAACATTTACAGGGAACTGTGTCAAATGCTTTTTCAAAATCCAGATACACCACAACTACGGACCTTCCTTTATCTAGATGGCAACTCACCTCCTCATAGAAGGTTAATAGATTGGTTTGGCAAGAACTATTCTTCATGAATCCATGCTGATTATTGCTAATGATACCGTTCTCGTTACTAAAATCTTGTATATAGTCCCTTATCATCCCCTCCAAGAGCTTGCATACTATTGATGTTAGGCTAACTGGTCTGTAATTCCCAGGGATGTATTTTGGGCCCTTTTTAAATATTGGTGCTTTTCTTCAATCACCTGGTACCATTCCAGCCAGTAGACTGTCAGTGAAAATTAGGAACAATGGTCCAGCAATTACTTGACTGAGTTCCCTAAGTACCCTCAGATGCAAGCCATCTGGTCCCGGTGATTTATTAATGTTAAGTTTCCCAACTCTAATTTTAATTCTGTCCTCTTGCATTTGCAGAGAAGTTATGGCCAGAAAATAATAGTGCTAGGAAATATAAAAATTTGTATTCATGGTGTTTGCAAAGATTTTTTATACGGTACAGATGTGCCTGTCTTTTAGCACTGGGCCATTTTGGTAACATTACAGCATTGACAGATGTGCATTCATTTGTTCACAACTTTGATGGAGCCCCAGAAATTTGTTTTATTTATCCATTAATTTTTACAAATCAATTTTCTTTTTTAGACCATTTTTTGTTCAATGTGTTCATATTGAATGTATCTGCCACTGCTTAATTAGTCACTGTCCTTGGTGTAGTAGAATATTTTTATGCTGTGATAACATTACTATGCTCTGTCATTCACCATTCATGTATGCCATTTTTCTAGTCCACCACTGTTTCCAAAAGCACATTTTTCATCCTACGTTTTCTGAGAAGTCAATTTTTTTTTTTTACTTGATACTATAAAGAATGAAGCGTCACTTGTGATTCTCAAGGTTTTTTGTTGCAGAAACATGATCAGGGTTTTCAGGCTCACATGCAGAAATCTTACCTTTTTTGACAGCAAGCAGTCAAATTTCTTTGTGAAAGGCTGAAACAAAATTTGTAAATTTTTTCCATTTTTTTTACTCTACAGTTGCAAAGTGCAACTCTTCTGAAATCCTAACACAGGGGACAAGGTTACGGATATAATATGTATAACAAAAATACTTTTCTGGCAAAAATAAAGCGTGAAAGAAATTGGGAGCGATTTACCGAACGCTGTAGAGAATATATTCCTTGTAAAATATGGACATTTTACAAATGAATGTGCATAACTGTCAGAATACACTCAGTGGGTATTGTAAGTTATGCACACCTAGGTTAAAAATTCTGCGCTTCGGGACTTATGCTAAAGCTATGGGTTCCTTGGGTAACTTTTTCATGTATACCTCAATTTTAAAAAGTACAGTGGCTGTTTTTAAGATTATAAATCATACACAAGTATGAAACAATCCTAGACAATTTTAAAAAGAACGAATACAGAAGTAATGCACACAGTGCGTATTAAATTGTCTAGAGGTCAATGTCTTACAGATTATTAAAGCCCTATGCAGACTATTGCAAGGCAGTAACTGCAAAACATCAGTGCATTTCACGAATATAGTGCATTGCTGTGCCAATCGTTACAAACGGCACCCCAACCTCTTATATAGTAGTGGCCAACGTACATCCTATTGACTGTAAGTGATGTCCCTTGTGCTGATTTTTCTGATTTTTTTTTATTTTGGCTGCACTTAGGGTTTAATTTGACCTCAATGTATTTTGCTGAAATGGCAACATTTTGCTGAAATCTTCAGATTTTTTGAGAAATTGAAACCTCTCAGTTACACTCATACCTACATACAGAGATGTAGCAGAGCAGAGCAGTGATGACCTACAGATTTGTCTGTTTAACCTAAGAACCTTCTGCTCAGGGCCAGAGCATTGTAGCGCACATCCAGCTCATGTACAGTACCTTGAAAAAGTATTCATACCCCTTGACATTTTTCACATTTTGTCATGTTAGAACCAAAATCATAAATGTATTGTATCGGGATTTTATGTGATAGACCAGCACAAAGTGGCACATAATTGTGAAGTGGAAGGAAAATGAATGGTTTTCCCATTTTTTTTCCAAATAAATATCTGAAAAGCGTGGCGTGCATTTGTATTCAACCCCCCCACCCCCCCTTTACTCTGATACCCCTAACTAAAATCTAGTGGAACCAATTGCCTTCAGAAGTCACCTAATTAGTAAATAGAGTCCACCTGTGTGTAATTTAGCCCTCAGAGGTTTGTTAGAGAACCTTAGTGAAAAAACAGCACCATATAGGCCAGGGAACACACCAGACAGGTCAGGGATAAAGTTGTGGATACGTTTAAAGCAGAGTTAGGTTATAAAAAAATATCCAAATCTTTGAACATCTCATGGAGCAATGTTCAATACATCATCGAAAAATAGAAAGAGTATGGCACAACCGCAAACCTATCAAGACATGGCTGTCCACCTAAACTGACAGGCCAGGCAAGAAGAGCATTATTCAGAGAAGCAGCAAGGAAGCCCATGATAACTCTGGAGGAGCTGCAGAGATCCACTGCTCAGGTGGGAGAATCTGTCCACAGGAAAACTATTAGTTGTGCACTCCACAAATCCGTATATGGAAATACAGTGTAGCTCTAAAATCATGAGAATTATAGTGTACTGAAACCATAACAAATTATGCAGTCTGTGTGACGGTATTCACTGTGGTAAATACGTGTAAAAAAATACAAAAGGAGAACAACTGAATGTCCATAAATATATAGTAGTGATTCTTCATTCAAAAGTGACGATGTGCAACAAGTGATGGACAATAAAATAATCTGGACAAAATACAAAATCCTCTGTGGTAAGACAATGGGTGGATACTCTTACCAGATGTGGTGGACCCACTTACCAACGGTAGTGGGTGAATCGAGCTTGTGTGGGCCGAATGCCTCACAGTGTGGATCAGACAGGAAGAAGAAATCTCCTCAGCAGGATGCACCCAGACTTTAGTATTGGCAATCCTGGCACGGTATCTTGGTCCTTGTAGTTCATCGGTAATGATGGAAAAAAGGAAAAAAGAAGGGAGAAGGCTACATATGGTGCAGGTCAAGCCAATTAGGTTTATTTAAAAAGGCGGTACATAAAATTGTAATGAGGATCGCTATGCATGTTCTTCATATTGCTTTTTTCCATTTTTAATTACTTGTGATCACTTTTTTATGTACTCATTACATTTTGATGTACCGCCTTTTTAAATAAACCTAATTGGTTTGACCTGCACCATATGGAGCCTTCTTGCTTCTTTTTTTCTGTTCATCCCTGTTGGCTGAGCCTCCTTTACACATTCTGACACTCTGAGGGTCAGTACTCTAAGTGGAGATTCGGCGTCATTACCGGTGAACTACAAGGATCAAGATACCGTGCCAGGATTGCCAATACTAAAGTCTGGGTGCATCCTGCTGAGGAGATTTCTTCTTCCTGTCTGATCCACACTGTGAGGCATTCGGCCCACACAAGCTCAATTCACCCACTACCGTTGGTAAGTGGGTCCACCACATCTGGTAAGAGTATCCACCCATTGTCTTACCACAGAGGATTTTGTATTTCGTCCACATTATTTTATTGTCCATCACTTGTTGCACATCGTCACTTTTGAGTGAAGAATCACTACTATATATTTATGGACATTCAGTTCTCCTTTTGTATTTTTTTACACTTATTTACCACAGTGAATACCGTCACACGGATGGCATAATTTGTTATGGTTTCAGTACACTATAATTCTCATATTTTTAGCTCTACACTGTATTTCTATATCCTGTTTGGACTGTTTGAGTGTTAGCTGCTTTTTTCACTATTTTTTTGGTTTAGCGCAGTAATTTCCAACCCAATTCTTTACTCCACAAATCTGGCCTTTATGGAAGAGTGGCAAGAAGAAAGCCATTGTTAAAAGAAAGCCATAAGATGTCCCATTTGCAGTTTGGGAGAAGCCATGTGGGGGACCAAACACATGTGGAAAAACATGTGGAAGAATGTAACTTTTTGGCCTTGAAGCATAACGCTATGTGTGGCTGAAATCTAACACTGCACATCACCCTGAACACATTATCCTCATCATGAAACATGGTGGTGGCAACATCATGTTGTGGGGATGCTTTTCTTCAGCAGGGACAGGGAAGCTGGTCAGAGTTGATAGGAAGATGGATGGAGCCAAATACAGGGCAGTCTTAGAAGAAAACCTGTTAGAGTCTGCAAAAGACTTGAGACTGGGGCAGAGGTTCACCTTTCAGCAGGGCAATGACCCTGAACATACAGCCAGAGCTAATATGGATGGGTTAAGATAAAAGCATATTCATGTGTTAGAATGGCCCAGTCAAAGTCCAGACTTAAAATCCAATTGAGAATCTGTGGCAAGACTTGAAAATTTCTGATCACAGACGCTCTCCATCCAATCTGACAGAGCTTGAGCTATTTTGCAAAGAAGAATGGGCAAAAATGCCACTCTCTAGATGTGCATAGCTGGTAGAGACATCCCCAAAAAGACTTGCAGCTGTAATTGCAGTGAAAGGAGGTTTTACAAAGTATTGAATCAGGGAGGCTGAATACAAATGCACACCACATTTGCAGATATTTATTTGTAAAAAATGTTGAAAATCATTTATCATTTTCCTTCCACTTCACAATTATGTGCCACTTTGTGTTGGTCTATCACATAAAATCCCAATAAAATACATTTATGTTTTTGGTTGTAACATGACAAAATGTGGAAAATTTCAAGGGTTGTGCATACTTTTTCAAGGCACTGTATCTGGAGAGATGGACTGGGGGCTGCTACACACAACAAAGTTTGATCTGCCCTACCAAATACCATTCCCCCCCCCCCAAAGTTTGATCAGCCCTACCAATTACTATTTTCTCCCCAAAATTTGATCAGCACTACCAATTAGCATTTTTTCCCCAAAGTTTGATCATCCCAACCAATTACCATTCCCCCCCCCCATGTTTGATCTGCCCTATACCGAACACCATTTTCTTCTCAAAGTTTGCCTTGCTGCACCAATTACCATTTTCTTCTCAAAGTTTTCCTTGCCCCACCAATTACCATTTTCTTCCCAAAGTTTAACCAGCCCTACCAATTACCATTTCCCCCTCCAAAGTTTGAACAGCCCCACCAAATTACCATTTTCTTCCCAAAGTTTAACCAGCCCTACCAATTACCATTTCCCCCTCCAAAGTTTGAACAGCCCTACCAATTACCATTTTCTCCCCAAAGTTTAACCAGCCCTACCAATTACCATTTTCCCCCAAAGTTCGATCTGCCCTACCACTTACCATTTTCTCCTCAAAATTTGATCAGCCCTACCAATTAGCATTTTTTCCCCAAAGTTTGATCATCCCAACCAATTACCATTCCCCCCCCCCATGTTTGATCTTGCCCTATTCCGAACACCATTTTCTTCTCAAAGTTTGCCTTGCTGCACCAATTACCATTTTCTTCTCAAAATTTTCCTTGCCCCACCAATTACCATTTTCTTCCCAAAGTTTAACCAGCCCTACCAATTACCATTTCCCCCTCCAAAGTTTGAACAGCCCCACCAATTACCATTTTCTTCCCAAAGTTTAACCAGCCCTACCAATTACCATTTCCCCCTCCAAAGTTTGAACAGCCCTACCAATTACCATTTTCTCCCCAAAGTTTAACCAGCCCTACCAATTACCATTTTCCCCCAAAGTTCGATCTGCCCTACCACTTACCATTTTCTCCTCAAAGTTTGCTCTGCCCTACCAATTACCATTTTCTTCCCAAAGTTTAATCAGCCCTACCAATTACCATTTCCCCCCTAAAGTTTGATCAGCCCCACCAATTACCATTTTCCCCCCAAAGTTTGAACAACCCGACCAATTACCATTTTCCCCCCAAAGTTCGATCTGCCCTACCGCTTACCATTTTCTCCTCAAAGTTTTCTCTGCTTTACCAAATACCATTTTCTCCCCAAAGTTTGCCCTGCCCTACCAATTACCATTTTCTCCCCAAAGTTTGCTCTGCCCTGCCAATTGCCATTTTCTCCCCAAAATTTGCTCTGCCCTACCAATTACCTCTCTATCCCCAAAGTTTGCTCTGTCCTATCAATTACCAGTTTCTCCCCAAAGTTTGCTCTGCCCTACCGAATACCATTTTCTCCCCAAAGTTTGATCTGCCTTACCAATTACCATTTTCTCCCCAAGGTTTGATCTGCCACACCAATTATCGTTCTCTTCTCAAAGTTTGATCTGCCCTACCAATTACAATTTTCCTCCCAAAGTTTGATCTGCCTTACCAATTACCATTTTCTCCCAGAATTTTGTGCTGTCCTACCAATTACCATTCACTTCTCAAAGTTTGATCTGCCCTACCAATTTTCATTTTCCCCCCAAAGTTTAATCTGCCCTACCAATTACCGTTTTCTCCCAGAATTTTGTCCTGCCCTACAAACTACCATTCTCTTTTTAAAGTTTGATCTGCCCTACCAATTACCATTTTCTCCCCGAAGTTTGAACTGCCATACCAGTTAACATTTTTTCCTTATAGTCTGATCTGCCCTACAAATTACGATTTCCTCCCCAATGTTTGACGTGCCCTACCTATTACCATTGTTTCCCAAAACTTTGATCTGCTATACCAATTACCATTTTTATACCATTTTCTTTCCCCAGATCTTTCCCAATACATGGCTCATTGGTGGAACACTATAGTACATAATTCAGATATGTTGAAAGAAGGAGATAAAACCCGGAACATTACTCATACGTAACACTTTCTACAATTTTATCTGCCCCATTTGTTTCTTGATTCATGTAGCCACCCTATTCTTATTGCTTTTTACCAACCTTTCCTTCGCTGCCAGAGACATGTAGTACATAGTCCATGTACACAGAAAAAAATGAGATGGAATTGAAGACATTAAATAAGAACAATGTACCGATCTCTCCCATTTATTTCCTGATCCAAGTCACCACCCTCTTGTCATTGCTTTTCATCAGGCTTTCAGTCATTGATAAATTAGTGTAGAAGAGGACTTCTTATGATGAAGCAGTGTAAGAGTCAGGGATGTTACACAAGAATCATGCTCAAGCTCAGTTGGAACAGTGCTTTATAGAAGAAGATGACTTCATATGTGGCTTTGCTAGTTCTGTTGAGGGAAGTAGATAGAGGAAAGAGGAATCCTGGGCAAACAGTTATAAAGATAGCTATTAAACATGTTTTATGTGCCAAAAGGTTTTAATTCTGTGAAGCTACTCTTGCAATCAAAGCGTACTGCCAGACAATGCTACCAGAGTTTCAGTCTCTAAATTAGAAGAAGCACAGCTTGGTCAAGAACTCTGGTGCAGAACACATACACCCAGCTTTCTACTGGTCATAGAAGCATCAGTAGCACACAGATAAGGTCATCACTTGGCTCTCCTATCCTGTCAGTATATCTTCACCATCAGCATACACTCACACAGCAAAGCTTATGGAGGTGCTTTCATTCACAGTCTGAATAAGCCCCCATTGACACCTGAGCATTTTTGTAGCATGAAGCTCCAAAATGCTCAACAAGCCAAATCCTATGTTTTTTTAATTTTCCCAGTTCACATTTGAGCATTTATGTACCTGTAGCTCAATGCCTGAAGCTTGAAAAGGTACATGAGCTGCTTTTGAAGCAGAATGGTATGTTTTTTTCTTTAATAAGAGTGGCAGAAAATAAATGTGTAAAAATGCATATTATGCATGTTTTTTTAATCGCTCCCATAGTAAAAGTCTATGAGCCAAAACATCCAATCCTGCCCCAAATAACCTCCTGTATGGCACTTCACATGCAAAACATATGCGAAAATACACATAAAAAATGTCTCAAATTGCCTACTTACGCTATGTTCAAGTGTGATAGGGGGCTAAGGGAGGATGATGAGAAACATTCAGAGAATTAAACTAGCTGCATTCAAAAACACAGTGAAGAATTTTTAATGAATACGTAACTTCATTAATTGCTGTTTTTCCTGCCTGAAGTTCAGCTTTAATTGGAAAAAATATTACAGCAGCTTGGTGCTTCGAATATAGTTTATAACTATTTTTTAAATATTTATAAACATAACGTAACTTTTTTATCTGAAATGTTTGATTATCTCAAGTAACATAATAAAAAGCTGATAAAAGATTTAACAAAGCATTTTCCAAACTACTTAATGGCAAAACAGAGCAAGCAATGGTATCATTGAGAGAAAACAAGTTGCATTTGAGATGCCTCTGAGATTATTTACTGAGTTCATTGACAGGTGCAATTGACCTTCTTCTGACAGCATGTGATCTCTATCTGAGCTGTATCAACCTGCTTCAAGCTGTTTTAGCATTCCCATTGACTTGTATGGGTGGAGAAGCAGTTCAGACATGAAAAATGCCTTCCAACATGGGCCCTCAGAAAGTTTAAAAACTTTAAAATGGTTTTATTAAATTTTTTCTTTGAGGGCCAGATGAATGTGACAATTTGGCTTCATCTGCCACAAAACAACACCATCTTGGAGTACCTGTTTTATAAAGTCTGATGCCTGACTAGTCCCCATTCATTTCTTGAGTCATCGTCTGCACACTACTTCTCATCAACCCTTTCAATCATCGCGGATGAGTAAAGTACACACCAGGGAAAGCAGACTGTAAAATCTTATCTGTTTTGATAAATGACCTCTAACCTAGAGAAAGGCATGATGCAGCTATAAATATTTTTGGACAGCATGGGGTATAATGCATTATATGTGTTAAGTGCTTCCCCTCCATCTATAAAATATAGTCATTCTTTAGGTAACCCTTTTGGTTCAAAATGACACATAAAATCAACCTGTATGAAGTACAGACACCTACTATGTGCTCATATCTTTCACTCAGTTGTCAGGTAGATTTCAGTTCCAAGACACTGATACTTAAAGTACTGTATAACTAAAGTAAAGTTATGGGGTGGAGAGAGATTAGAACACCTATTAGGTTTTTATTGTTGTCTGTGCCCCCATTAGGGAGATTCACCTTCTCCATGTGCCCTGTTTATCATTATTGAAAGTAAAAGTAAAAAGAAATATTAAATTTTGGGTTGTCCCCAGAAAAGTAATAGAGGGGACATCTTCCAATGGGGACACTGGTTTTGGTGACCTGGGGGTCCCCAATGGATTTCCTTAGTTTGCAGGGATTTCCTCTCACTTCCTGTTTGGTTATGGAACAGAAAGTGAATGGAAATGTCCGCAATGGGACACAGATGGCGGAAAAAAAATCTGACAGGTGTTATGATCCTCCCTTACTCTATCCAAAATGAAAACAAAGTTTTGCCTATAGTTCTACTTTAAAGCCAATCTCCAGGCTGAATTTCTACTTTCTAAATAGATCCTCCAGAAAGTGGAGAAAAAAAGCAGCTGGGTTCCTCTTCAGTCCAGAACTGTCACCCATATTACCTATTCTTTGCTACAAGATGTCCTCATTCTCCGTGTTAAATGGAAACCAATGGCATTCAAATGGCAACCAGTGGCACATACTGTGCATTATGGCCCTGCTCTTTCTGGGGACATTACCACAGGACCATGATTCATATAGTACTGGTACAGAGAGTGGCACTGATGTCATCACTGAGGATCACCAGCTCAGAGAAGAGTCAAAGAGGAAAAGGGTAAAAGGGTATCATGCACTGAACACTTTGCAAAACTGGAATATTAAAACACAAAAAGCAAAAGCTATTGCCAGCAGAAGCCAGATGGTTGGGGCTAATTTGTGGGGGGGTTAGGGACCAGTCTTTAAGAAAGGAATGTATTTGTCCTTAAACTATATCTAAAGGCATAATCCTTTTTGTTTTCACTTGGGACGGATCTTTTCTTTATGATGTGGGGATGAAGTAAAAATTGTCAGGGGGGCATAGGATGGGAGGTCAGCAGGGTAATATACAGGAGGTCAGCAGTGTGTAGGAGCTATTAGTTTGTAGGGAAATGTATAGGGGTCAGCAGAGCAGAGGATAGGGGGGAAAAGGGCAGTTTACAGTGGGTCAACAGGGCAATATACAGGAGGTTAGCATGGCAGAGGATAGGAGGTCAGCAGGGTGGTGTACAGGAGTCACTGGGGCAGTGTACAGGTAGAGCAGAGGGCAGGGATCAGCAGGGTGGAAAGCAGGGCTCAGCAGGGCAGAGGACAGGGGTCACTTCTGGCAGGGCAGAGGACAGGGGTCACTACTGGCAGGGAAAAGGACAGGAGTCACTGCTGGGAGGGCAGAGGACAGGAGTCACTGCTGGGAGGGCAGAGGACAGGGGTCACTGCTGGCAGGGCAGAGGACAGGGGTCACTGCTGGCAGGGCAGAGGACAGAGGTAACTGCTGGCAGGGCAGAGGACAGGGGTCACTGCTGGCAGGGCAGAGGACAGAGGTAACTGCTGGCAGGGCAGAGGACAGGGGTCACTGCTGGCAGGGCAGAGGACAAAGGTCACTGCTGGCAGGGCAGAGGACAGGGGTCACTGCTGGCAGGGCAGAGGACAGGGGTCACTGCTGGCAGGGCATAGGACATTGGTCACTGCTGGCAGGGCAGAGGACAAAGGTCACTGCTGGCAGGGCAGAGGACAGGGGTCACTGCTGGCAGGGCAGAGGACAGGGGTCACTGCTGGCAGGGCAGAGGACAGGGGTCACTTCTGGCAGGTCAGAGGACAGAGGTCACTGCTGGCAGGGCAGAGGACAGGGGTCACTGCTGGCAGGGCAGAGGACAAAGGTCAATGCCGCCAGGCCAGAGGACAGGGGTCACAGCTGGCAGGGCAGAGGACAGGGGTCACTGCTGGAAGGGCAGAGGACAGGGGTCACTTCTGGCAGGGCAGAGGACAGAAGTCACTGCTGGCAGGGCAGAGGACAGGGGTCACTGCTGGCAGGGCAGAGGACAAACGTCAATGCCGGCAGGGCAGAGGACAGGGGTCATAGCTGGCAGGGCAGAGGACAGGGGTCACTGCTGGCAAGGCAGAGGACAAAGGTCACTGCCGGCAGGGCAGAGGACAGGGGTCACTGCTGGCAGGGCAGAGGACAGGGGTCACTGCTGGCAGGGCAGAGGACAAAGGTCACTGCCGGCAGGGCAGAGGACAAGGGTTTCTGCTGGCAGACACACAGTAGAACTTCTCACACAGGACACAGCTGAGATTGGATTCTCTTACAGACACAGCCTCGATCTGCATAGCATGTAAAAAGGATAAGTGAAAGATTTTGGATTTTTTTTGGATTTTGCGCTACTAAAAGAATAGTGTACCCAAAAAACAAGAATAAAACACAAACAATCTAAATAGTGAATCAAAAATGAATCAAAACCAGCTGCAAAATCTAATCTGGTTCACAATACACTAAACAGAAATAAAGTGAAAGAAAGTCCCAAAAACTAGTAGAAAACTGGAATAAAATAATTCAAGTAGAAAACAGGAACTTACTGTGCAAGATCACCACTTTATTTATTTCTGCATAGCATGTAGTTGGCTACTGCAGCTGCACTTCCATTCCGACCTGGGAATTTCAAAGACCAGAACTGCAACATAGCAGCCAGCTACACACTATGCAGTTTGCGTCTGTATCTGTAAGATTATCACAGTATACTAGGAAAGGGCCACTGAAGCTAAAAGTCATAGCTCAAGTTTGGGAAAAGAAGTTTAGTTGTAGTGTTCTTTCTCGCGTGCCAAACATCACAATGTAGATTATGTACATAAGCAGTTTATAATGCCATCCTTTGTCAATGGCACCCCATTTCACCTCTGACTCACCTACTTTACTGTGCACCACAATGCACTACCGCGTTACTGTGTATTGTGGTCTGTGTTAGAATAAACGGTGTGTACCTGATTTTCAGTCCATTCTGGTGTGTGTTTACAGCCCATTCATTTTGTAGTGATGCCTTAACATAGTGTTTCTCAACTCCAGTCCTCAAGGCGCCCCAACAGGTCATGTTTTCAGGATTTCCCTCAGATGAAACGGCCGTGGTAATTACTAAGGCAGTGAAACTGATCAAATCACCTGTGCAAAATAATGGGAATCCTGAAAACATGACCTGTTGGGGCGCCTTGAGGACTGGATTTGAGAAACACTGCCTTAACACAATGCAAATGAACACAAATGCGTTAACACACCACACACTGGAATGTACAGATCTGATCGGCCTTTAATATTTTAGGAATTCTGATGGAGTTCCCAAGTCTACTGACCTGCTGCACCCATTACAAGCGAGCCGTTAGCATTAGGTCTCACGCACCCTATAAAATTATTAAATTATTTTGTTTGCATTACAGAGAATATAGCAGCAGGATTGAAAAGTTTAGGGCTGATTTAGCCCGGCCTGATTTACAAAAAACTGCATTCACTGTTCTTCTGTTCAGAGCTATCAGAGCAGTAAAAGATGAGTACTGATTGGTTGGCTTACTGCTCTTTTGTATGCAAAAAGTAAAGCTTTATATTTTTCTAATTATTTTAATTTTCACAATCTACATGCAAAAGTACATAGCAAACCAAAAAATATGCATTTCTCTAGTTTGATCAGTGATAGCAAACAAAAAAAAAATTGTTGCTGTAACTAAATCTGCAAATTTTATTCTATCATTACTTATTTATAATGACACTTAAATTAAGCTTCTGATACAAAGCAGGGCAGATATTTAATAATATAAAAAATATCCAATTTTTAAACATTTTCTACACAATCTACATGTAAAACACACGACAAAATGAAAATGTATATATTCTTTTCTCCAGTCTGAACAGTGATAATTAAAAAAAAAAAAAAATTCTTGTTGTAATTAAAAATTGCTCCTTTTATTCTGTCATTATATAATGACACTTGAATTCAATTTCTGGTACAAAGCAGGGCAGTTATGTACACATACAACAAAGTTTTTGTTTTTTTTGCTGATTATTTTAATTCAGTGCTTACAATTAACACAAAGGAACACAATAAAAGAAAAAAAACATTATTGTTAAAATGAAATAGTATAAAAATACGTAAGATAAGTAGAGTTCATTAGAGCTGTTTAAGGATAGCTAAGGGTAATAAGGGAGTTTAATAGGAAAAAATTACACTTTTTTTTTTTAAAGTGTAAGGTTACTTTGAGGGACACCCCTTTGGTCAGCATATTAAATACTCTGTATGAATACATTATAACTATAATATTGTTACAGTGTACTGTATTTATAAGTGATACCTGCAAACTGTTTGCTGGCATTATCTTACACGGGAGCCACTGCAGTCACACTTGAGATACAAAGCATTCTGACAACCGGGTCTCTCAGATTTTATCAGTATACCAGCATTAGCAGCGGAGAAGGATCAGGGCGTATAGGGTATGCCTAAGGTACTTTGATTTACATTTTTAGGACATAACTGGTTAATTATACAAAAGCAAGAAATTTAAGATACTCTAGAACAGCTGCTGAGTGTCACCCGTGTAACAGGAGGGCAGGTACGCACCGTAAACATATTCTTTAAAACACTTCTGAAAAGACTACAACACTCCAGAATCATTAGGTAATTATTTGTAATTTATGTAAGCTCACCACCTACACCAGGGGTCCTCTTGTCTGGTGAGTTCTAATTCAAGACTTCACAGAGTATTAAATAAGTCAAAATATATGGCATATTCTCAAATGTATGTACATACTGTCGGTAACAAGTCCCCCTACAAAGACCATATTGAGCCTGATTTGCAATGGCATTAGTCTTTCCTGTAATGGCTTCTTGAGTAGTTTCCATGGCATGTTTACTGATGTATAAATACCCTGCCAAAGCAACGTATTGCAATGCACTGCACACACAGCCAGACACATGAGGTGAATATTCACATGCATTTAATAGGTACTCAGTCACTTAAAGGGCTTGATTTACTAAAACTGGAGAGTGCAAAATCTGGTGCAGCTGTGCATAGTAGCCAATCATCTTCTAACTTCAACTTGCTCAATTAAGCTTTGACATTAAAACCTGGAAGCTGATTGGTGTCTGTGCAGAGCTGCACCAGATTTTGCACTCTCCAGTTTTAGTAAATCAACCCCCATAGACACATAACCTGTAGTTCTGCTTAGAAGACACACATATCATATTGATTTGCACCCATATATTGCTCTAAACATGTTTTAGTATGTTGATAGACTGACAGGTCTCCACAGTGCTCTGCAGGCCTTGCATTTTGGCACAGGGCTATTTTCTCCATTTTAGTGGAGCCTTGTGGAGAGACCGGGTGAACTTTGTGAATTTAATGGTTTAACCCTCTGATTTCCCTTCCAGGTTCAGCTCATTAATATAATACTTCTATCCCCAGGATGTTCTGCCAAGGCTGTCGTGCTCTGTCTATTTCTCCCTTTACCTGTCTCTCGGTCTTTGCAGTCTCTTTCTGTCGCTTCAGTTGTCTCTATCTTTTTCTGTATATCTCTTATAATATACATTATATACGCTTTCATCTTTTAATCAGAATGACATATGTCAGTTTTTTCTAAGTAAGATTTTTGCTTTGCCTTTCTCTCTCTCTTTGCTTGTCTTCACCTCTCAATATATTCCTCTGCCCTGGAGTTATCAGATGGTGGCACGGTTTAGCACTCCATAATTCCTATTTCTATGGGTGTGAGATAAGGACTGCTAAACCTTAGCACCTTTTGCTTAATCTCTACCTATTTGACATTCACTGCCTGTGTTTGCTTGTCTATAAATATCAATATTAACTTTTACATTGCAGATTCCTTGAGTGTATCTCTTCCTAAATCTTGCACGGTCATATTCACCTTTCCCCATTCTTCATCCCCTTACCACTAATGTCCTCTTCTCCATCTTCCCTTTTTTTTCATTTACAGAGCCCAGGAATCTAAGGACTGATTTTCCTCCCTTTGCATTTCAGAAACCCCTCTACTCCTTCCCATTTAGCCTTATGATAATCACTTGTCCACTCCCACTGCTTTCCATTCCATCCCATTCTTTTCCATCCATTTTCTCTCCTTCCCCTTTCATCCTCATTCTATTCCCTTTTCTTTGCTTATCCTTTCACTTTTCAAGTACCCTCTTCCTTCCTTTCAATCCCCTCTCCCTCTACTATCCTCTTTGTACTTTTCTCAATCCTCACTTCAATTTTATACCATTTATCGGTCTGTTTTCCATTTGCTCTGATTTCTCTTGCTTCCTTTCACTTTCACACTTTAAATTCCTTTACCATCCACCTTCTTTTCCATATACCTTACCCTTTATCCTCCAATCAAACGTATTTCTTTCACTTACACTTTCTATCCTCTGCTTTCTAGTCCTTATTCATTCCCCTGCTTTCTAGTCCTTATTCATTACACTCCACATCATCTAAATTCATTACCATTCCTTTGTGTTTCATTCCATTCCTTCTCTGTTCACCAACATTCTTTTTCCTTTTACTTTTAATACCTCTGCATTCACTACCATTTCTTCTCCTTTCCTTTTCTTTCTTTCTTGTTTCACCACCATCCCTTATCCTTTCCTTTCCACTTCTTCACCATTCACTCTATCTCCTATCTTCATCCCCATAACTTTCCCCTTCTCTGTGTCTCACTTACCACCATCCTATAGCCTTTCGTATTCACTTCCTCTTGACTCCATCTCCATTCACCACATTCCTTCTCCTCTCCCTTCCCTTTAATCTCCATTCACCACCATCCCTTCCCCTTTTCTTTGTACATCATCTACAGTCTTCCCAATACCTTCTCATTTAACTTTCACTTCTTCTCAATTCACCACCACATATTTTCATTTCACTAGGTCTCCATTCACCACTATCTCTTCTCCTTTACTTTTCAATTCCTTTACATTCAACACCACACAATCTTCTTTCTTTTATGATCAATCTCTATTTACCAGTCACCATCATATCTCCTCATTTCTCCTCCCCTCCATCTCCGTTCACCATGATGCGTTCTTCTTTTGTTCTACTCCCACTCTGTTCACTTCTGAAAAGTCTCCTTTTTCTTCTACTCCCTCTCCAATTACCACCTTCCATTCTACTTTACTTAACACTTCCTCACTGTTCAACACCTTACTTTCTTTTTAATCTTTCACTTCTTCTCCATTTACCACCATGCCTTCACTTCTGCTCCATCTACATTCACTGAAATTCATTTTCCTTTTCCTTCCAATCTATCTCTAATCAACACCATCTCTTGTGCTCTCCTTTTCTGTTATACATGATCCTCCTCCCTTTTCACCCTTATGTTCCATCTCCATTCACCACCATCCCTTCTTTTTTCTCTCCCAGACCATCACTCTTCACCACCATCCCTTCTGCTTTCCTTTCCACTCCATTACTATTTATAACCATCTCCTCTCCTTTCCCTTTTGCTCCCTCTTTCCACTCACCACCATCCATTTTTTTCCCCTCCACTTTACTTACATTCATCACCATCCCTTCTCATCTCCCTTCCACCCCAATTGTGTTCACCACCATTATTTCTCCTTTCTTTTCCACACCACTTTACATTCACTGATGTCTCCTTTGTTATCTACTGTCATGTCTCTTTTCTTTACGACCACTATATTCACTACCATTCCCTTCCACCTGATAGTCTTTCCCTTCTATGCATATCTCCCTATTTTGTCATTTACAGTCATTGTATACCTAACATACATTTGCTCTGCTTATGTTGGCCTCACATTCCTGCATTTAAAGTTTTAAAAGTCACTGATCCCACGTGATAACCCATTTACCCATGCCCAATATGAATTGTTGCACTGTTACGACTGTGCACACAATATTACCTGCATACTGCTTTTACCATTCTTTACTTGTGCTTGGCTAGTGCTGCTTAATACCCACCTCAACATTGTGTCCTTACAAGGTCTTGCAATAAGATCCAAATTTCATTCTTCACATTCAGTCATGGATTTCATCTCATGTAAACCTTCTTGTTTGATTCACAATAACGTACCCATCTTGGTCACCATCACTTGCTCCTTCTCTGTCTTTCATAAACTCTCTTATACCATGTGCACCCCCTGTTCCCCAAACCCAATTCCATTCCTCTCTGCACACCTCTCTCTCTTTACAGGACCTTCCACTGGAAGCCACGATTCCCTCCCCCCTCCCCTACATCACACAATGGGGATATGGAATTGGGCTTGTCTTGTGTGGTGGGGGATGTGGGGTGGAGGGAGGGGAGGAATTCGTAATACCTTAAAGTGGAGGGGAGGGAAGATTTGGTAATGACACTCATGAATATCTTTCTCTCCTTTTTCCTATCTTCTTTTTCATTTGATATTTTTCTCTCTCTTTCTTTTCTGATGCGTGAATAGAAGTGGAGCAAAAAGGTAATTTTCATTAGTCCCTTCCTGTTACCCTCACGGTGACTCGTTAATTCCGCCCATAATTAATGTCAGAATCCTAACTTTTCCTTCTCTCTCCACCTCCCCTCCTCCTCTGTTCCCCCTCGCTGACCCTATTACCCTCTAATCCCTTTCGCTTTTTAAGGATTACAAGAGCTGGAGTTTTATGTGAAACAGTGAACAAAAAAGAAAAAAATCCTGAAAGACTCCATAACATGGAAAGAGGAAGGATTTAGCAGTGTAAAGGGTTAGGCCTGTATGGTAGGATTAAAGTTTTGTTAAAAGGAAGGTTAGACGGTGCATCATGGGAGATCAGCTATTATTTTATTGCTTTATTTTTTTTTAAGCACTGTAAGATTAAGTGATACGTGAAAGTCCCTTACATGTATATCCTAGGCCACTGTATTCAGCAATGAGGTTCACCAGGGAGATTATCAGTAACTATAACAGTAACTATTATTGTAGTTTCATGAAATAAATGGCAAAGGTGCAGCTATTTTTATTTTTTATTTTTTTCTCAGGGTCAGAGATGACCAGTCAGCCCTCTCAAGGAAGCATTAGGTCTCCGGCAGAGAAAGAGTCAGTGAAGCAATAATCTGCTTCATATTTTAAACAGCTCAGCTACAGTTAGCAGGATTCAATAAGATAAAAAGTGCAATACTCTGCAACCTCCAGCCAACCTTCATTCCTCACTGCCCTCCTCTTATCCTGTCATGTTTCCATAGCAACCCTCAGAAACCTGGCCTACCTCAATTATTCCCATCAGCTTTTCCCCTACTTTCTCACTCTCGTCCCTCTGCTCAGTCTCGCTCTTTCTCTTTCCCACTCGTTGTGTCACTCTCCTACTTAATTTAATTATATATATATTTATTTATTTTGTTCTTTTTATCTGTTCTCCCTCCTCACCCTAATTTTTTTTAAGGAAGGGAACTCCCTTACCCTCACAACATCTGCTTCTGTCAGGGAAAGGCCTAAGGGCATCACAGCAGCAGCAACACCTTATGTAAATGTACATGCTGTCTCTATGATAAAGTGGCACGAAGATGGAGGCAAAATATGCAGCTGTGTGGTAACGTGCACGCCTGTTGATTTATACACAAACAGGCTTTTTTAATAAGGCCGGGCCCTTGCTCATTGCAACCAATCAGACTCCACTTTCACAGTGTAAATTTCAAAATTCAAAGTGGAACCTGATTTACTGAAATAGATGACAGAGACCTGTACATACATTCCCTTGGCTTCCATTTTCATAAATCAAGCCCACGTTGCCTCATGTATAAAACAAAAGCGTGCTGCTCATAGTAACAGATGAGATTTCCACTTTCCTTTTGTGCATTATAAAATGTACAGGTTATGGTGGCTATGGGCAACAGGGACGCTTCCCAATTCTGTTTATACATGAAGCCGTAACAGAAGCAGCAACATTCTGTAGCTACAGCCAAACCAGTCAGAAACAAGGTTTCGTATGGTTTCGAATGAGCGGACTGGTGAAAGCTGGTTTCTGTGTGGCGGCTATAGGATTTTCACTGCTGTTTGTGCCGTGTTATTAAATATCCACAAATCTCATATGGGAAATATGACAGATACAAATGTAGATAATATTTGGCCATAGTGCATTTTCAGATGGTCTAGCTGCTCACGGAGGATTTGAGAACAGGATTCTGGGGAAGGGGGAGGTTGGTGGTGTTCGCTGATAACACACAGCACCCTGTGGAGATGATTAACCTCTCATCTGTCTGCTCTGTGCCGCACTCTGATTACTAACGCCATTAATCTGGTCTCTCCTTCCGCCTGTGCCCAGACCTGTGTATTGATATATAAAAACGGACGGCGGGAGCTTTCTCTGTGGGTGGAACTATTAAGACATGAAATTTTCTCTCATTGCTGCATATAATCTTTTTATATAGAGCCTAATATTGATTCTCTACCTCATGAGTTCTCTTGGTATAACCTCTATGTCACCCTGACATTCCATATACCTATCCTAGAATTTTGTATTATTTAAAGTAGTAAGACCCTTCATTTTTCACTGCACACCTCCATCCACACCTACTGTGACTCCATATATCCCCTTCTTTTGTTAATTCATGAAGACCCTTACCTATAACTTCTTGAGACCCTTGCCTCTGTTCAATAACGCTTCATACTGTGTCATATATATATATCTATAAATATCCTTCCTCCTCCTTTTACTTTATATGACCTGTAGCTATAGCCCTTCGTGTAAATCCATACGGACTCCGCTCTTCTAATTTTTCTCTCATGTCACTTTCCTTTTCATGCTACTAATCCTAAATTTCCTCCTGTGACTTCATATAAAGACCTGATATAATCTTCATATGAAACTAGATAACTCTTTCCTCTAACTTCTTTTATTAATTTTGCTGCAACCCCTCCCACTACTTCTTATAACCTGTCTCTAACACTTTCTGTTAGTCCATATAAAAGTTTCTGTCTGTAGAGCCTTCTATTATGTCCCAAAACCTCCTCTGTTTTTTTATTTCCTCCTATGACTATGACTATAGATTTTCTACGCTACTTCATTTGATCTCTTTGCCTATAACTCCTTTGATGACTCCATAAAACCTTTCTCTGTAGATCCTCTTATTTCTCTGTATATCCTCTTATTCCTAACCTGTATTATTTCTCCCAATAGCACGCCTTACTACCTTTCATAACCCCTCTACCTGTGACTCCCTTTATTACTTTATAATATGCTTCTGTCTGTAGATCCTCCTATTTTCCTGTTATCTCCTCCTATTCCTAACATGTATAACTTTTCCCAATAGCGTACCTTACTGCCCTTCATAACCCCTCTATCTATGACTCCCTTTATTACTTCATCAAACTTTGCTGTCTTTAGATTCTCCTATTTCACAAAATCTCCCCCTTTTCCTAAATTTTTTACCTTTTCCCTAAAGCACACCTTACTACCCCCATAACCCCTGGGTCCATGACTCCATTTATTACTCTATAAAACCTTTCTGTCTTTAGATCCTTCTATTTCTCCATACCTCCTCTAATTCCTAACCTGTGTAACTTTTGCCTGTAGCACACCCTACTACCCCTCATAACCCCTATATCTATGATGCCCTTTTTATTGGTCTATAAAACCTTTCTGTCTTCAGATCCTTCTATTTCTCCATATCTCCTCCTATTCCTAACCTATATGCCTTTCCCCTATAGCAGGCCATACTACCCCTCATAACCCCTCAATCTGTGACTCCCTTTATTACTCTAGAAAACCTTTCTGTTTTTAGATCCTTCTATTTCGCCATATCTCCTCCTATTCCTAACCTGTATAGATTTTCCCTGTAGCACACCTTACTACCCCTCAATCTATGACTCCCTTTTTAGTAATCTAAAAAACCATTCTGTCTTTAGATCTTCCTTTTTCTCCATATCTCCTCCTATTGCTAACCTGTATAACATTTCCCCGTATCACACCTTTCTATCCCCTATAACCCCACTATCTATGACTTCCTTTATTTCTCCATAAATCCTTTGTGTTTGGATATCCTCCTATTACTCCCTTGGTTCCCTCTGTGTCTCCGTATCTCCTCCTCTTCCTAACCTGTATAACTTTTCCCTATAGCACACCTTACTTCCCCCTCATAAATCCTCGACCTTTGACTCTCTTTATTACTCCTTTGTGTCTGTAGTTACCCCTATTACTCCCTGTAACTTCCTTGTCTGTATTTCCTCCTAAATACCCTTACAACTTTTACTTGTAGCACAACCTATCACTCCATAAACCCCTCTGTCTAAAACTCACTCTTTTTTCCATATGACTCCTACCTGTGACTCATCCTTTCACTTCATATGACCTCTCCCATCCCTGTAATTCCCCCTTTATCTCCATGTAGATTCCCCTTCTAATTAACTGTTTTCATATAGCCTATCTCTGCAGATCTGGCTGCCTGATTAGACCCTTTTAGTCTAGTTGTTTAGTGCTTTCCTTCCTATAATTCCCATTTGATTCCATAGAAGCATCTACCTCTCATATAGGTATTTCTTACATTCCCTTCTGCTTGTTTCACTGTATTAAGGGAGGGACAGACTCCACCAGTCTCCACCCAACATTTCATGAATTGGTGACAAAACTGTCTTTACATTGTAGGCTTTTGTCACGTCTAACGGCTTCCTTTGTGAGCAGGCGGATTCCACACCACCGTACAACACGCACTATCTTTGACTTCACTCTTCTCCCTACAGGTGTCTGAAATTAACCTTTCTTTCTGCGTTGCTGTGTAAGCTGTTTAACTGATTTAAAACCTGTTACAAGAACACCCTGATAGAAACATCTTACAGCCAGGCTGATCCCGTTATTGTAAGGGAACTCCGGTTACAAGGACACCCCTTTCAAAAATTGCACTCTGTCACAATGTGCCAATTGGCTAATCAATGCAAAGATGTCTGTGCAGCAAAATTCCTTGGGTTCCTGCTAGAGTGGGTACAATGAACTTCAGCTATAAAGGACCTTGATTTTTTTTTTTCATGGTGAGGTCACTAAAATAGGAAACAATGTTTTCTGTTTTTTTCTTTATTGTGTAGGCATAAAGTACCTTGGTTTTCTCTTAGTGTGATCAGATCAAAAAAGTTATTTAAAAAAAGCTATAAACAGTGATATACCTTAATTTCATCCTATGTGGTCAAATTGAGGCTATCAACAAATTCCCTTGACCTTTATTCCTTGTTTGGTCTTCATTGACCTTGAATTAGTTCTGATGTTCTCTGAGGTTAGACAAATGGTTTCTTAGGTATTTAAAGAAAGGATAGGTAGGAGTGGCATCTGATATCTATAAACCCATATGTTGTCTAGGCTGCTCCCTTTATCTCTGGAAGACCCTAGTGCAGATTTTCTTGACACCTGGCCTCAAGCTTCTCCAACAGTCCAGGTTTTCTGAATTTTAAGAAAAGTGGTGGGTTAACCACTGGCTGTCCTGGTAGGCACATCCATCATGGATTCTCCTTGGGGGAGATCTGTAGAACATTCATTACTGGGTGAGTTTGATGACTGCTTTGACATCTTCTGCCCTAGACTATGAAGCGTGTGTTAGGTTTGTAATGTCATGTATGAGGAAAAGGCATGTTGTATTTCAGTATTTCAGTTTGCTTGTACATTTCTATTGATACCAGTCCATTTGCATAAAGCGATGGATTAAATCATTATTTTAAAATGGAAGCACAGTATTTTCCCAAAATGTGCTTACTAGGCTGCCTGCAGAAACAACAACTGTCCCTTAAAACTTATATATTGATGGGGTGTTCTTATAACGGGAAGATTGCTTATCAGAAGGGACATGTTGGAGCTGTAAGTTTTCTTTTAAAGGGGCTTGTTCTTATAACATGGGTGGACTTGTATCTTTGATGTTGCACAATTTAGAGACCAAAGGAAGATAGTTTAGACTTAGCAATCTATTTGCTAGCATATATAGTATGTTGTCTTTAGGGATCCTAGAACAGTGTTAAAGAAGAAACATATTCAAATGGTTTGAACTTGAGGAAGAATCTGAACCCCTGCTTGGTCTTCACACCTCTCCATGGCCTCATTTGAGGATCTCTGCTCAGACTCAGCAATGTCAGCTCAGCTGAGAGTCCCTTTCTTCTATTACCAGCCAAATGGAACTTTGCAAGTATTTCTAGACAATCTACAAGCTGGCAGTTTACATAGCAGTATGTTCTAGGGAATCCTCAATCTATAAGCAGTAAAGATTTGGCAGGAGATCAGAACCTTCCCACCCACAACCAGCAAAGGTGTGAGTAGAACCCTGCTTTCAATTGAAAATGCAGGAATACAAGGCACAATTTAGGACAATGTTGTAATGAATAGGATTACACAGTTATGGGAGGTAATTTTTATACAAAAAAAAAGAATGTGAAAAAGTGTGAGGTATAGCTACAGAGAATATAGTGAAGAGATACTGCAGAGGGTAGCGTAACAGATTTCTATGGTGAGCCATGGATTTAATGGGGTTGATTTACTAAAGGCAAATAGGCTATTCACTTTGCAAGGGAAGTTGCGTATTGCAACTGAATTTTCCCCAGAGCTTAGTGAGTGTGCTGAAATTTCACTTTGCAAAGACTAACCAACCACTTGCACTTTTTGAAAACTGCAACTTTGATTGGAAAGTGAAAAGTCTATTTGCCTAACTCCAAAGTCACTCAGTAAGGTGAAGATTCAGAAATACATTATAGCTATTAAGAGTTTGATATAGATCAGCTAAAATATATTTATAGAAAGTTATATATTTAACTATAGACTGAGAATGACAGTAATGTTGCAGATAGTTATATGACAAGCCAAATATTTTTTTGTGTTTGTTAGTGAGCCACAGATGTATAGTTACATAGATTTGGAGCTACGATATAGTTAGAGAGAGTTATGTAATAAACCACAGATTCAGAATTACAGTATTGTTTAATTTACAGAGGGTTACAAAATGAGCCACAGAAATATAGTAACATGGTTACATAGTAAGCAACATTTTTTAGATAAAAATGATAGTATCAGAGAATTACATATTGAGCCATAGATCCACTACAGTGCAGTTACAGAGATTGACTGAGCCACAGATTCAGAAGGCCATTATTGTTATATAGGGTTATATAGTGAGCTATAGATATTCTTCAATAAACTATCAGAGAATTACATATTGAGCCAGTCCACTACAGCATAAATCAAAGAATTGCATAGTAAGCCATACATTCAGAATTGTTATATAGAGTTATATAGTGAGATATGATCTGCTATAGTATGGTATCAAATAATTACATAGTGACCCAGAGCCATAGGTACAGAAAGGTAAATAGTGAGACATAAATTTAGAGAGTTATAATATGGTAACATGGATTGAGCTAAAGATTTAATGAGGTACAGTGTAGTTACAGAGAGTTACATAGAAGGGAAGAGATTTGAAGAGTTACAGTACACTTACCGAGAGTTATAGTGAGTCACATTTACAGACAGTTGCAGTACATCAGTTGTATACCAACATAGACTTAGGTGATGACAAGGAATGCGGCAAGATATGACCATTGATTCCAGTATAAACATAAATGAATGGGTGGGCCAAGCATTTTTGTTTATGCCGAAGCTATACAGGGTTATAGTGAGATATAGTTACTATAAGGTATAGGTCAGTCCAAGGTGTTTAGGATTACTGAGGTAGAGTTGAGACATTTTAATCAGGCCCTGTTAATCAGAATTGTAACATTTAAAAGTGGAACTTTATTATAGTGAATTAGTGAAAAAGGTCCATTTCCCACAGCAACAAGTAAGTGATGCAAAAATTTTAAATCTCTGAAAAAAAAAAAATCAGCTGAGACCTTCCATCACAACCCCTACAGTTTGTATCCATCACCTCCAAAGGTTTATAAAGAGGTATGGCTAAAAAGAGTTGTGAGATGTACTTAAAGCGGAACTTCAGTCATTTTTTCAACTTTCCATCTATTAAATCTTCTGCTCTTGTTGTTTTAACTTTGGAAAGTATAACATTTTTTTTTCTGCCAGTAAATACCTTATACAGCCCACTTCCTGTTTCTTGTCTGGTAAAAAGCCTAGGCTTATGACATCATGCACAGCTCTCTCTATTTCACTCTTGTGGGAGTTTGCTAGGAAGGGAGGGGGGATGAACCATAAGAGGGCCAATGAGAGCTGCAGGGCTGCAGAGCTGGATGTGTGCCTCTGTGTGTCTGTGTAAATCCAGAAAGTGAACAGGCAGCAGCTTCAGATGCCCACAGTTAAAATGGATCCAACCAGACTTAGTGGTGGGAGATTGCTGCAGCATATTTGGCAAGTACAGAATCACAGTATATATAAAATAATATGCAAAGTGGTTGGAGGGAAGCTTCAGAATGGCACAGATTTTTTTAATACAAATTATGTGAGCAGACTGCAGTTCCTCTTTAAGTAGAAATACATAATTTTGCCTGATCTGTCAAAGCATTTTCAATGCAGTTTAATCAGTTTCGTGGCACCGTCCCATAATAGTGATGTAGATGACACTACAATTTCCTGGTTTATCCTTACAGCTTTTTGTGTCACCCATCTGCTCATTGAACAATGAATCAGCAGTATGGTGATGTTGATTCATAGTCCTTTGAGGAGGCTGGATACAGTGTGGGGATACATTAAGCTCCAAAGCTGAATCTGGAAGTAGGGTGGTCTCCTGGATAGCAGATATATAGAAATCAAAAGAATGGCTGAACATAATTAGAAACCTTTTGGCAGATAAATCAGTTTGCATATATGTACTTATTTTTATTTATTTCAGGTACTTATATAGCACTGTCAATTTACACAGCGCTTTACATTCACATCAGTCCCTACCCTCAAGGAGCTTACAATCTAAGGCCCCTAACTCACATTCATACATACATACTAGGGACAATTTAGACAGGATCCAATTAACCTACCAGCATGTCTTTGGAGTGTGGGAGGAAACCGGAGTACCCAGAGGAAACCCATGCAGGCACAGGGAGAACATGCAAACTCCAGGCAGGTAGTGTCATGATTGGGATTCAAACCAGTGACCTTTCTTACTGCTAGATGAAGGTGCTATCCACTACACCACTGTGCCACCCTAAACCATGTATTAATCTGATTCATTTTAACTTAAGCTGTCTATGCACAAGACGGTTGGGTTGTTCAACAATTATCACTGGCTTTGAATGGCCCAATGTGCAGTAGATTTAGATATCAAATTATCTAGCTTTGACAGATTCAGGTGTCCTGATAGGTTGCTCACAGCTCAACGAGACAATGAATCAGATCATACCAGAGCCCCATATATGAGGTTGTGTGGCTCTGGAGTGATCATGTCTTCCATTCTGATTGCAAGATATCCAAGCAAATACTAAGTAAAAAAAGTCATACATGCATTAAATAATGTTGACTTGTGTATAAAATTAATCCAACACTCTGCTACTGATCATCTGCCCATTCATTCCCAACTACAGGTTCTGGCTCGCCCAGCAGTCCATTGTATGCTTTAAGAATAAACTAAAAAGAAGAGAAAGAAGCTGAATTAAAAGACACTGTTACAAGTTTATTAATGCATAGGATGCAGTGGCAAAATACCTGAACCTCCACCCTAGCGCATTTCGCTCAAACAATGCGCTTATTGTTGAGTTGACTGTATGAATACGTGCATTGCCTGAGTGAAACGCATTAGAAGGCAGAGGTTCAGGTGACTTCCTTTCTCATCTTTTTTGTTTACACTGATTACTGGGACACCTTGCCTAGAATATTCACACATATAGACACCTTTAAAGTGTATGTAAACCCTTACAATGAACTTCTCTTAATTGCCTTGTGCAAAACAATACCATTGATCACTCCAGGAATCCAGTGCTCTCTTGTAGACTCTGCTGTCATATCTCCAACAGTGTTATCAGCCCTTTCAAGTTCAACTTTATGCACTATCGAAAGCCCAAACCCCCCCATACGATTTGGAGAGGAAGCTGTGTTCCACAGTCCCAACACACTTCCTGTCTTAGGCTGACAACCCTGCTCCTCTATAGATACATTACAGTGAGCATTGTCATCCTAGGACAGGAAATGTGTTGCAGGGTCACCAGCTGAAAAAAGGGATAAATGCCTAAAAAAATGAATGCAGGCACCACATCTAAGGACTAATTAGCTGCAATATTCAAAATGTAGTTCTTGGGTTTATACACACTTTAATTGTATGATTTAAATAAATAAAACTGAATAAAGCTGCTTCAGAAACCTTTATGTATTAATGGAGAATGGTTGTACTCCTTCACCCACCCTCTTTGTCAGCAAGATTTTCATTTTCAGGTATTCCCAACACAACACTTTTGCCCTAGATGTACCTAATTCATCATGACAAAATATAAAAAATAAGGCAAGGGGGGTGAGGTGACAAGGGTAAATGAAATAGGGTATTAGGGTAGGGAATAGGGTGGAAAATACCTTTAAGAATGAACTACATCCCATCAAGGAAGTCTAACAAGTAAAGTTAAGTGAACCTAACTAGTATAGTGGAGTCCACAGATAGGCTTTAGGGGCATGTGAAAATGATTTGTTGACATCAATAGCTCACTGCACTCCTGTGGTCTGAAATCTGAAGGGTGCACGGCCTGCTGTTTACAAGGGATTTGTTCAGTTTTACACTTCTAGCCTTCCTATCTCATACTGCTTGAGCAATTAATGTAGAACATGTAGAAGTTTAGGTCTGCTTTCAGTTAGCTACATATCTCTAGGTTTATGACATTCTCAGTTTAAAGGAGAAGCTGGTGGGTATGATCACCCCTGGTTTCTAATATTTCTCATGGCCTCCAGTAGAAGTATTTTCTACTAACATTCCCAGTACTACCCAAGTTGGAGTTTCATTCCCTCTGATGCCCTTCTCACTCCTCACAAAAGAAAGAGTGAGAGAACTTTGTAATGGCTGCAGTTGGTGGATGAGGTGGAGAACGTTGGTTAATACATTTTGCTGTTAGTGTTCTAGAAATATAAGAGTCCATTAAGTGATGCATTTCAGCAGCACCTGAACTGAAACATCGTTTTTTGTTGGATTACCCTTAAACCAAAGAAATTATGTAGCCTTCTGTCCCGGCTGGTGGGGACATTCATTGCAAAAAAAGAATGATGCAGACATGATGTCTTGATGTCTGCTGAAAATGTGCAGAGTCTCCAGTCTTTTCTTGGGAGAAGAATGTAAATGTTTTCTAAGTAGGAAGAAGCACAGAATGATCAGTGGGGCAGAGGCCATCCTTTTAGATGCAATTTTAGAAATTTTAAAGATAGGCCGCGGATAGGCTGTTACAGAAGTCTGGGCAGGAGATAATGAAGATTGCATTAGGATTTTAGAACCAGCCAGCAAGAAAAAAAAGAAAAGGAGCTTTTAGCTTTGTCATAAAGGTATACATTTTACTAACAGCCTTAAAGTGCTGTACAAAATCAAAGTAGCCAGTGTCTCTGGTAAGGAGCTTTAGAGGTTGAGCTTTACATTAATGATGGGAAGAAAGTGAATGATTTAATTAAAGTATAACTCCAGTCTAAACAAAACCCTTTAGAGCGTGTGTAATAACCTACAATTTGTCTCGTTTTCAGATGTTAGAAGGGCTTCCAATGTTTAAATTGTCAGAATGATTTGCTTGTGCATGTTGTGTCTTAAGATCATTGGGAGTCTGTGGAGCCATGCTGTGTCTTCACCCGCCTTCATCATTAGCAGCTATGACATGCTGAGGTGGAGGCGTGGCCCCAAACAGATAGGAGTATGGGGACCCCTAAAATTGTTTTTCACATAGGGTTGTTTGTTTTTTTTCTTCTGGAAATTGCAGAGCTGTTATGTCAGGGGATCAATATAGTGTTTAGCAGATTTTTTAAGGTTATAGTTCTTATATATGGGAAATGCTTATTCACTTACTGAGTGGCTTAAATATAATTGCTTGTGCAAGCATTTTCCATCTAATATAGATTTTTGCTTTCTTTTTTGGATTGTTTCTTTAAGGAAGCTTCTGGGCTTTGTTTCTAAATGTTCACGCTTGGCTTGGTTTTCTAAATACATTAGATTCTTACCCGAAAAGGACACAAGAGTTGAGCTTAATCCAACAACATCGGAAATAAACAAGGCTTCTCGGAAATGCAAATGGAGGTTGAAAAACTTAATTTGAAGGTACCCATAGACATGGTTGGAATGGGTTACAAACTCATGTTTGTGGGGTACTTGTACATACCTCGTGGAAAGTCTTTTTAAGGAAACAGTTATCAGGCAGGTTAGCAAACCTTATCTAAATGCATGTCAATCTGTTCCTCTTCGCATAGACTGAATGGAAAGTCAGTCAAAGTGTTTATTCATGTTTAGTAACCCCCTGGCAGACTCAAGTTCCTAATGGTGGTTGGAAAGTGTCTTCTAGTGTCTATGTGAACCTTAAAGAATGTCTAAAGTCAAGAATCAAAATATAATATACTGTAACTCACCAGTCCTTAGATATGGTGGCTGTATACATTTGCATTTTTCAGGCTAAGAACATTTTTTGGAAAGTACAGAAAATACTAGTTGATTTTTACTAAAAATGTAATGTTCTGGTCACTTCCTATGAACTAAACTAAAAGCATAAATAATTTTATCTTCTTTTTGTTAGCCACTAGTCTGCCCACCGCTATGTAATGGAAATGAAGAGCGTGAAGCTGGCCATCCATGGAGGGCATTTCAGCCAGTTCCCAAAGAATCAGACGAAATTCACTCAGCGGGTAGCCCTCTCAGCCACCTCCTGCCTGACATCCCTCAATTGAAAAATTTAAGGAAACAGTTGGGAAATTGTCAGCTAAACAGCATCTGGCGACATTTAAATGTAGCTGCTGTTCGGGTATTTTGAAAGTTGGTGAGGCCAGCTGTCACAATACAAAAGCTATATAGCATGGATGGAAGAATCTGTTAGATGTTTCCATTCAGCCTGTGTATGGCCATGTTAAGATATGTTTGAGGTCCAGATAAGGTAGCAACCATGGCTCCCTATATAGATACAGTGGGCTGAGTACGTGTAGACACTCTAGGATAGGAAATGTGCTATCTGTAGGATTGCAAGGTGAAAAAAAAAAAAAGAAAAAGCTTTAACAAATTAATGCAGACACCCCATCTAATGACCGGTAAGCTTCAAAATATTAATATATTATTTGTGTTGGTGGGGGGGTTAGATATGCTTTAAATTGGATTTTAAGACCTAGATATTGGCATATAATGCTATTCAGTGCCTGAATGTAGCTCCAATCAGCTCCAAATGTAGCCCCAAAGTCCAAACTGTATATTTTTTTAACTTTTTATCCAGTGGCCTACCAGTGGTCACCATTACCTGGATTACAGAAAGATAGGATGCTAAGCGTGTGCAAATGTTTTGGGAAGTCTTGTAGTTCTTTTTCACCATGGGGTCTATTTATAACATTTTTAAACAAGATTAACACAACTTTCACCCAAGATTCATGCATTTTAAGTGGATTTAATTTATTCTTGTGTAAAAAAAAATATTTAAATAGACCCTCATGTATTTTGAGCAATTAGGCCTATAAATAGTGTGAAAAAATATTGCATTTGATATAAACAAGATTGGCATATAGTTTAAAGGTCTTAAGTTCTTTATTGTCCTGTAGACAAGTAAATTCAGAACAGAGCCTAATAACTGTGGACCTCCGGTGTGCCTTTTGTATTTGACTTCCGTTTTTTGTGTAGGTGGTAAGGACAAATTAAATGTTAACAAACAGTTATAGAAGGACTTTACAATCTAGCGCATCATGCAGAAGCCATTAAGCCCAATGCATAAGCCACCAGGCATTTTTAACAGCCAGGGCATATATGCTTCCACTGACAATATGAGAGACTTTAATTAAGGGTCCAGTTAAAATGTTCTAGGCGTATTGGCATCCTGGCTTCTGGAATTTGTCCAGCCTTGCATTAGAGAATAAAATAATGAGTAAGGTTTATGACAGTCTTGGCATACCCTGGAATATATTTCAAAAACAGTATATCTAAATGTAATGTAATACTTGTTAGGCAGTACTTTAAAAGGTGAATCCAGAGACTACGTCAATAAGTGCCTAGTTAAATCCATGTGACCCTTGGACTATACAATTTCTGAATTGCTGCTTTTTAATCTGACTCCAGCCCCAGAGAAAGCTCAAAGTTCTGCCTGTTCCGACCAAAGTTAACCCTATTACCCAGACACAGCAGAGGCAACCATTTTGTCAATTTCATGCCATATTCCACTGATTGCGGACTTTATTTAAAAGTGGCAGCATGTGTGGGATGAATAAATGGCTGTTCCTGCTATGTGCAAGTAATGGGCGCACGCAAAGATACTTTTAAATTGGGTCTTAAATTAATCAAGCTGTCCTATTTTGGGGAAAAAAATATTTTGAAACAAAATTTATTTCTTTATACGGGGTGTTCTTTTAATGGGTTCCCTTCTATAAAGGGCACATTGGCACAACAGGATGTTCCTATAATTTGGATATATGTTTTCTGCAAGGGTTTCTTTAACTTAATCAATATTTCCGTCCAGCAGGACAGCGGATGCCAATCTCATTTACCCACAGTGCAACTCAGCAGGTTTCTTTCTTGCGTCTCGCACCTCACGGCTGTTTAATCAGCTCCCCTCTAACCCAATTAGCTTTCAGGATCCCAGTGTGAGCAGCAACAGAGATCCTCAGTGGGGGGAGGTCAACCACCCATGGTCCATGATTGGCTGAAAGAGTGCTATGTGACCTAAGAGGTTCTTCTCTCTCCCTCCCCTAGCAGCGATGCCATGGCAATAAAAAAAAATGTTGTTTTTCTCTTATTATGGGATGTGGAAGACATCAGTTATGAAAAGGAGGAGGGGGAGAGAGATGCTTATGATTTTAAAGACATTGACAGAAAAAGTTTGTGTAGGAGTAGCTAGACGGAGAAAGGGAATGTTTTGAGTTCAGAGATTGTTCAGACACTTTATTGAGCCTGGAGCAACAGTAGAATAGTACACTGAGCTTATACATGGAAGAGGTAGACAATAAAGTCTTGAAAGAGAAAACAGATGTTAGAAAAAAAAACAATAACACCTCACAGCAATGGCTACTTTTCTATTAGTAAATGAATATGGAGAATAGAGTATGCAGGCATGTTTTCTGGAGAATTCATGTAAGAAGTGAGACAAGAAAGTAATCTAGTGGGTCAGATTTGATGGGACAGGAAGGTGTAGAGTATGGGATGGCTTCAAGATTAGGAGACGGTTTTCTTTTCTGATTCTCTCTCTTAATCTTCTCCCTTGTCATACCCTTCTCACTCCCCCAGACTCATCCTCCTATGATCACAGGTTAATATTGGGGGTGTGGAAAGTATACACAGCTCATTGCAATTGTTTCTTTCTCTCCCCCTCCCCTACCTACCCCTGTTTCTTTTCCTTCTTTCAACCCTGTTTCTCTTCTCTATTTATCTCCCTCCCACAATGTCACTTCTTTCTCTTGTTTGTTCATTCTTTTCATATTCTTTTTCTGTTTCGCATCAATCCATTACAATTGACTCTTTTTCTTAAATTCCATACACCCTTACCTTGGACGTTCCTGTCTTCGATTTTTTTTTTTTGTCCATTATTTTTGTACATTTCTTGACTTACCTCCAACTTTTTTCTTTCACTTTGTCGTTGTTTTTGTGTACTTTATCTATGGTTCATTTATTCTCCCCACCATCATCTGCTATTTTCCTTTCTTCCTCCCTCTGTCCTGTCCCACCTTTTCCCATCCTTACAGTTTTCGTCTGCCCGGGAATGCTACAGGAGATTCTAGAGCCCACTTCCACCCATGAGTCTGACCATCAATCGGGAGCATGGTGTCGAGATCCACTACAAGCTGGTGAGCGACTCTATGTCATGCCATGGATTCCCTACCGTACAGACACGTTAACAGAGTATGCATCCTGGGAGGACTATGCTGCTGGACGACATACTACTACATACCGTCTACCAAGTCGGGTGGATGGCACAGGTTTTGTGGTGTACGATGGGGCTGCTTTTTATAACAAGGAACGTACACGCAACATTGTAAAATATGACCTTAGGACACGGATCAAGAGTGGAGAGGCAATTATATCCACAGCAAACTATCACGATACTTCACCCTACAGGTGGGGTGGGAAAACTGACATAGACCTGGCTGTGGATGAGAATGGGTTATGGGTTATCTATGCTACGGAAGGAAACAGCGGGAGGCTAGTGGTGACCCAGCTCAACCCATATACTCTCCGTTTTGAGGGGACATGGGAGACGACTTATGATAAGCGTTCTGCATCAAATGCTTTCATGGCATGTGGTGTCCTTTATGTGCTGAGATCAGTGTATGCAGATGATGATAATGAATCAGCAGGCAACCGACTGGAGTATGCCTTTAACACACATCGTAACAGAGAAGAACCACTGGGGATCAATGGAGCCAATGGATTGGATTTTCCCAACCCATACCAGTACGTGTCATCTGTGGACTACAACCCTAGAGACGGGCAGTTATATGTCTGGAACAACTATTTTCTGGTCCGCTATGCATTGAGGTTTGGTCCTCCTGACCCAGCAGAGGGTAAGTTGTGAAATTTATTGTCAACAAAAATGTTATAGAATTAAATAATGAATACTTATTATGTATTGAATATTAAAAAAAGTGAAGTTTAAGTCCATGATTACTACACTTAAAATAAGCCCGTCACAAAGTCAACATAAGTAGTTTTATGTAAAAAACATATTGCAACTTTGGTAAACGTCCCAGTACTTTTTCCTTAAGCTCCATTAGTGTTCACCCTTAACCTTTCGTAGAACCTGGAATAAAAATGGTTTATAGGGGCCTTTTAGGCTTTGAGTTATTCAACATACACTTTTAAGGTGCAAAAAGTGTCTTTACTGTAACATAAAACTTAATTTGTAAAAAAAAAATATATATATATTTTTGGGTTGCAAAAGTGTTTTCTCCTTTTCAGGACAAGACAGCTTTCCACCACGCATAACATGTTGTGAAAAAGCTAAAAACTTCTCTAAAACAATTTTTTACGTGTGTTGCGTCTCCCACTACTTTCTGGCAAGCTCAAAACTGGATTCAATACAGAGCCTTTTCAGCAGTGCCTATACCTTATTACTGTTGTATAAAGCCCAGTTTTGTGGAGCTTCCAGGTTATATGTGTCCCAGAGATGCTTTCACTGATCTTACAAACCCCCCAAAAAAGGAAAAACAGCCTAACAAACGTATCCCTTTACCATGGTTCTGCAAACCCCATTGAAACAGAAACTATTCTCCCCTGAGGCATGTACAGTATCTCACAAGTACACCCCTCACATTTTTGTAAATATTTTCTTATATCTCATGTGACAACAGCGAAGAAATTACACTTTGCTACAATGTAAAGTAGTAAGTGTACAGCTTGTATAACAGTATCAATTTTCTGTCCCCTCAAAATAACTCAACACACAGCCATTAATGTCTAAACCGCTGGCAAAATAAGTGAGTACACCCCTAAGTGAAAATGTCCAAATTGGGCCCAAAGTGTCAATATTTTGTGTGGCCACCATTATTTTCCAGCACTGCCTTAACCCTCTTGGTCACGGAGTTCACCAGAGCTTCACAGGTTCTCCATGACAACATCACAGAGCTGGTGGATGTTAGAGACCTTGCGCTCCTCCACCTTCCGTTTGAGGATGCCTCACAGATGCTCAATAGGGTTTAGGTCTGGAGACATGCTTGGCCAGTCCATCACCTTTACTCTCAGCTTCTTTAGCAAGGCAGTGGTCGTCTTGGAGGTGTGTTTGGGGTCGTTATCATGTTGGAATACTGCCCTGTGGCCCAGTCTCCGAAGGGAGGGAATCATGCTCTGCTTCAGTATGTCACAGCACATGTTGGCATTCATGGTTCCCTCAATGAACTGTAGCTCCCCAGTGCCGTAGCACTCATGCAGCCCCAGACCATGACACTCCCACCACCATGTTTGACTGTAGGCAAGACACACTTGTCTTTGTACTCCTCACCTGGTTGCCCCCACACACGCTTGACACCATCTGAACCAAATAATTTATCTTGGTCTCATCAGACCACAGGACATTCCAGTAATCTAAGTCCTAAGTCTGCTTGTCTTCAGCAAACTGTTTGCGGGCTTTCTTGTGCATCAACTTTAGAAGAGGCTTCCTTCTGGGACGAAAGCCATGAAGAGCAAATTGATGCAGCGTGTGGCGTATGGTCTGAGCACTGACAGGCTGACCCCCCGAACCCTTCAACTTCTGCAGCAATGCTGGCAGCACTCATACGTCTATTTCCCAAAGATAACCTCTGTATATGATGCTCAGCACGTGCGCTCAACCTCTTTGGTTGACCATGGCGAGGCCTGTTCTGACTGGAACTTGTCCTGTTAAACCGCTGTATGGTCTTGGCAACCGTACTGCAGCTCAGTTTCAGGGTCCTGGCAATCTTCTTATAGCCTAGGCCATCTTTATGTAGAGCAACATTTCTTTTTTTCAGATCCTCAGAGAGTTCTTTTCCATAAGGTGCCAAGTTGAACTTCCAGACACCAGTATGAGAGAGTGAGAGTAATAACACCAAATTTAGCACACCTGCTCCCCATTCACACCTGAGACCTTGTAACACTAACGAGTCACATGACACCGGGGAGGCAAAATGGCTAATTGGGCCCAATTTGGACATTTTCACTTAGGGGTGTACTCACTTTTGTTACCAGCGATTTAGACATTAATGGCTGTGTGTTGAGTTATTTTAAAGGGGACAGTATATTTACACTGTAATACAAGCTGTACACTCACTACTTTACATTGTAGCAAAGTGTCATTTCTTCAGTGTTGTCACATGAAAAGATCTAATAAAATATTTACAAAAATATGAGGGGTGTACTCACTTTTGTGAGACACTGTATATGGTTTGTTATCCCTGAAGCAAAGGAACACTTCATAGGGATTCAAAACAGAACTTCAAGAGGACCTATCATCCTTTAGCTAAAATAATTGGAATGTAAACTAGATATAGTAACAGGTGTCTGCTTCTCATATACCGGTATATGAGCTAAGGATGATACTTTAAGTACAAAACTGCCAGTGCTACTATAAATCAGCCCACAAAATTAGGTAGTGGTCCACACATACAGTATATAAAGAAATGAAAACAGTGATGTGAAAATAATTGTTAGAAAGGAGATATTAAATTCCGTTAACTCAATAGTCCAAACAAGGAGTTTTCAGAGCTGAACTCTTGACCAGGAATAATAAGATATTTACAAGCCAAGGTTTTGAGGCTCACATCCTAATTTGGAATCAAAGCTGACAATATTGTGGCTTGGCGCACACATTGCAGCCTTCTTCAAAGTATTTTCATGTAAACCATAGTTAGTGAAAGGGAAAGATAAATGAATCCTCCTTTTGTAAAACAACACCAGCACATTATACTGATAATCGAGGCTTTCATATACTCATACTGAATTATTGTTTGTCATGTGAAAAATCTTTCGAAACACTTTTGAATTGGAGTAGTAGGGATCCCAGCTGGAAATGAATAAATACAATTCCACTTTTACAGTTATAGGTAGACTTCTAATGCCTGGTACACACAATGAAATTATCAGACTATCAGACGAATGATCGTCCGTTTTTTTTTTTTTTTTGCATGCTAATCTCAGATCACACCTGAAGAGTTTACTAAAGTCACGAAAATTCTCGTACGACAGGATGAAAATTTGGAAGTGATGTCATGTGTTGTAATGTATTTGTATTGCATTTTCGAATGACAACTGTACTGATTACACTAAGATTGTACAATCTGGCATCATACGGAAAAAAAATTTGTGCATGTCCGATCAAATAATATCGGATGAACTGTCCTGATCGGCTCTTGAAAGCTCTGTACTAACGATTAGATTATCGTACGATCGCTCCGGGGCTTTAGAGTTGCCTCTAAAGGCATGATATCTTATAAATATCCCTTTCCTCAACTGCATTCAGTATTAAATATCCACATCCATGGCAACAATCGCATCAGTTCAATTTGCCTTAGTAGCTTCACTGGCCATGCCTTAAGTGGGAATATAGCACCTAATGTATATAGTATTAATGTCCAAGAGTGTATAGGCAGCTGCAGTCTATTTTGACCGAAGGCGGTGTCACTCTTCCGCAGTGGCAATGCAGGTGGAGGAGGAAGTCGAGAGGAACCTAGTTCCTCTATGATGTCCTCGGTCACAAAGAGGCAGCATTCAATTAGATGTTGACATCCCATGAGTCTTTGGTAGTCATCTTGGGTTAGGCAAAGTCTATTTAGGACCCTGGCTCCCGGGTTTGGCACTCATGCTGCGTGTGGCTAGAGTAAGGACAGGTCAATCGTTTTTCAGGGACAGTGCTTAACAACAGGGAGAGGTTCCAGATGAATAGGCAAAGTGCAAGGACATGCCATCCATCCTGGAAGCCTCCCTACTTGGGTATAGACCAGCAAGGCTGCATTCCACCCCTGGAGACAGACGCTGTTGACACACTATAGACATACTGCTACTACTCATCAATGTACATCCTGTGAGTTCATCTGGTCAGGTTGCCTTACCGCTGGACTTGTTGTACATTATTGAACTTCAATTTCAATACAGTTCTGATTTCTACCACTGGACTCTGAGTGGTCAAGTGGGCAAAAAGAATTTTGACATTATACAGACAACTAAACATGTGCGCCGCAATAAAAATTTGTTTCGTTCTGTTTCATATTAGAATTAATTTGTATCTCGTAATTCGTGTCCAAAATTCAATTTAAATTCGTACGAAATACGTTCGTTAACTTTCCGTAACAATTACGAATGTTCGTTATGATGAATTTATCATTATGAGGGGCTCCCACCATCCCTGAGCTGTGCTGACTTCCTGGGTTTTTAACTTTTAGGTTCATTAACTTTTCGTAACAATTACGAATGTTCATTAGGAATTTGGACCCGAAATTCGTAAACGAAATTTCGTATTTCGTACAAAATTCGGAAGCATAGTAATTCGTATTTTGGATCCTCCCGAATGTACGAATTTACAGAAATTCGTACGAAACTAATCACACATGTCTACAGACAACCACCTATTCAATGTCTAGTACGCGTGTCCCATAAAAGATACAGTCTACAGCAGCTGAACTCTGAGGAAGCTGGACGTTACTGGCCAAACCAGTCAGATGCCTGTGACCTCCCCTGTCCACTCCCCTGAGACACTTCTACTATGAGGATGAGGATAAATGTGGACTTTGTTCATATATATATCTTGAGCCTGTATCCTATTTCTAAACTATCATGCCATTAGAGACACATCTAAAGAATCTACCTATAGTTATAGAAGTGGAATCCTCTTTATTCATTTCCAGCTAGGATGGCTACTACTCTGATTCAAAGGTGATTTGATAGATTCTTCATATGACAAGCAGTGATTTAGTATATAATGTGCTGGTGTTGTTTTACAAAAGGATGACTCATTTATCTTTCCCTTTCACTGACTATGGTTTACATGGAAATACTTTGAAGAGGGTGCAATCTGTGCCAAGCCTTAATATTGTCAGCTTTGATTCCAATTTTGGATATGAGGCTCATAACCCTGGCTTGTAAACACTAAACAGGGCTTTTTTTCTCGGAGAATAGGTGCAGGAACTCCCCCCGTCTGAGTCACCCCTCGTCTCTGCCCCCTACCCACCTCTGACCACCGTCCCTTGATTCCACCCCCTACCCACCTACCAGTACTGCCCCTTTTAGAGAATACAGAACCAAGTATCATTTTGTGGTGCTAAATCATTTGTATGGAACATGTTAATGATAAAAAGAAAAGCAGTAAAATAGATCCCCTGTAGCCAGGAACAATAGAATCCCAGCAATAGATCCCCACACAACAATAGACTCCCCCAGCAACAATGGACTCCACCCCAACAACAATAGATTCCCTACAGCAACAGTGAACCACTCCAACAAAATATCACACCCAGTAACAAAATATCCACCCAAGCAACATTAGACCCCCCCCAGCAGCAACAACAGATCTCTCAGCAGCCAGCATCAATAGATCCTCCAGCATCTAGTAAAAATTGACCTCTCCCTCAACAGTAGATCCCTTCCAGCAACATAAGACCCCCCCAGCAACAATATATTCCCCATCAGTAACAATAGACCCTCACAAAAAATCAGATCTCCACCAGTGACAATAGATCCCCCAGCAGCCAACATCAATAGACCCTCCAACACACCCCACACCCCATGCTATTACATACATTCAGTGCTGGAGGTGCTGGAGGTGCCGGAACTGCGTTCCCCCGCGTTCCCGCTGGAAAAAAGCCCTGCTTGTAAATTTCTTTAAGATCACACTTGGACAAAAGTTCAGTTCTGAAAACTCCTTGTTTGGACTATTGAGTATCTCCTTCATAAGAATTATTTTCATATCATTATTTTGCATGCTTTATATATGTGGACCAATCTTTAATCTTGTGGGCTAATTTATAGTACCACTGGCAGTTCAGCCATCGAGTTATCGTCCTTGGGATCCTATATAGAGGAAGCTGAAACCTGATTCTATATCTAGTTTACTTTCCATATATTTTGGCTAAAGGGTGCTAGGTCCTTTTGAAGTTCTGTTTTGAACCTCTATGAAGTGTCCCCTTACTTCAAGAATAACATAATATATGTACCTCAGGGGAGGAATGGTGGTTTCTGCTTTTAATGGGGTTTGTTGAACCATGGTAAAATAATAATTTTATAAGAGTTTCTATGTAATAGAAAAAAAACGACATAACTGAATTTTTGCTACGTAATATATTTCTTTGATTTTTGAGTATACATTGCCTTGCAAAAGTATTTACCCCCTTGGCTTTTTACCTATTTTGTTACATTACAGCCTTTAGTTCAATGTTTTTTTTTAATCTGAATTATATGTGATGGATCAGAATACAATAGTCTAAGTTGGTGAAGTAAAATTAGAAAAATATATACATAAAGCTATTTTTCAGAAATAAAAAATTGATAATTGGCATGTGCGTATGTATTCACCCCCTTTGTTGTGAAGCCCATAAAAAGCTCTGGTGCAACCAATTACCTTCAGAAGTTACATAATTAGTGAAATGATGTCCACCTGTGTGCAATCTAAGTGTCACATGATCTGTCATTACATATACACACCTTTTTGAAAGGCCCCAGAGACTGCAACACCTAAGCAAGAGGCACCACTAACCAAACACTGTCATGAAGACCAAGGAACTCTCCAAACAAGTAAGGGACAATGTTGTTGAAAAGTACAAGTCAGGGTTAGGTTAAAAAAAATTACCCCTAGAAGCACCATCCAATCTATCATAACCAAATGGAAAGAACATGGCACAAAAGCAAACCTGCCAAGAGATGGCCGCACACCAAAACTCACGGACCGGGCAAGGAGAGCATTAATCAGAGAATCAGCACAGAGACCTAAGGTAACACTGGAGGAGCTGCAGAGTTCCACAGCAGACACTGGAGTATCTGTCCATAGGACGACAATAAGCCGTTCGCTCCATAGAGTTGGGCTTTATGGCAAAGTGGCCACAGGAAAGCCAATACTTTCAGCAAAAAACAAAATGGCACGTTTTGAATTTGCGAAAAGGCACATGGGAGACTCCCAAAATGTATGGAGGAAGGTGCTCTGGTCTGAGGAGACTAAAATTTAACTTTTTGGCCATCAAAGAAAATGCTATGTCTGGCGCAAACCCAACACATCACATCACCCAAAGAACACCATCCCCACAGTGAAACATGGTGGTGGTAGCATCATGCTGTGGGGATGTTTTTCAGCAGTCGGGACTGGGAAACTGGTTGAGGGAAAGATGGATGGTGCTAAATACAGGGATATTCGTGAGCAAAACCTGTACCACTCTGCGTGTGATTTGAGGCTAGGACGTAGGTTCACCTTCCAGCAGGACAATGACTCCAAACACACTGCTAAAGCAACACTTGAGTGGTTTAAGGGGAAACATGTAAATGTGTTGGAATGGCCTAGTCAAAGCCCAGACCTCAATCCAATAGAAAATCTGTGATCAGACTTAAAGTGGGGTGAATACTTTTGCAAGGCACTGTAGATCCATAATAATCCTTATAATAGTGTATGATGTTTGGTATTTTCACTGATGTTAGCTGTGGATCTAGACAGCTCCTTCAAAAGTAAATGTTGGCCTCCTGGTGGCTAATGACCTCCTTACCTAGTCACAGAGTTTTGGTGAAAAGCCTTCTCCAGTCAGAGTCCCGATTGTGCCATATTTTTTTTTATTTAATCGTGCTTTAAGTTATGCTCGGAGCTTGCTTTCTTTAATTACCAAGAACGTTGCCGCAGAACGTTATCCTGGACTTGTTTCAATAACTCCTTTGGTGTTCACAATGCTGTTTGTTTAGGTACCTTCACTAACAAACCCTGGAGCACTCTAAAAACAGGTGTATTTATTTTGAGATCATGTGACACTTTATTAACACACAGGTGGACTCCATTTAACTAATTATGCCAATTTGAAAGGTGGTTGTTTGCATCAGAGCTTATTTACAGGGTTTTGGAGGGAGTGAATACATAGTCAGTCAAGATGTATTCGCATTTTTTTTCTTTGTTTGCAAACAGTTTGAAAACCCATTGGGGGAGATTTATTAAAACTGGAGAGTGCAAAATCCAGTGCAGCTCTGCAAAGAAATCAATCAGCTTCCAGGTTTTATTATCAAAACGTAACCGCTTGCCAACTTTATAACCTAGATATACCTAGATATACTGGCAAGGCGGCCCTGCTGCGTGAAGACCTAGTACGTGATCTGGTAATACCAGGTAGGGGGCACGCGCGCGCGACTCGGCGATGCTGTGATTAAACACAGCATATGTCGACCAGCGGGTGCCGGCCAATAGATCACTGTTGGTACCCACCGTTGGTCTGAAAAACACAGGACAGGCTTTGACTATGTAAACAAGGCAGAGCCCTGTCCTGCTGGATTTCTCTTTCCCCACAAAGCGGGGAATGAAATCCATTACTTCCGTTAGTGAAAGCACCACACATAGTATACACAAACACTGGCTAGGCACACATTTAACCCCTTGATCGCCCTAGATCAGTGATGGCGAACCTTGGCAACCCAGATGTTTTGGAACTACATTTCCCATGATGCTCAACTACACTGCAGAGTGCATGAGCATCATGGGAAATGTAGTTCAAAAACATCTGGGGTGCCAAGGTTGGCCATCACTGCCCTAGATGTTTAACCTCTTCCCAGCCAGTGTCATTAGTACAGTGACAGTCGCAGTCATGCTATAAGTCGCTGATCGCCACCATTACTAGTATAAAAAAAAAATTGCAGTATATATACCATAGATTGTAGACGCTATAACTTTTGCGCAAACCAATCGATATACGCTTATTGAGATTTTTTTTCCAAAGACGTAGCAGAATACATTTTTGCTTACATTTATGAACAGATTTGATTTTTTACATTTTTTATTGGATATGTTTTATAGCAGAAAGTAAAAAATATTTTTTTTCTTAAATTTTCGTTCTTTTTTTGTTTATAGAACTAAAAAAAAAAAACGCAAAAATACCGCCAAAAGAAAGCTCTATTTATGAAAAAAAAAGTACATAAATGGGTGGCACAGTGGTGTAGTGAGTAGCACTTTCACCTAGCAGTAAGAAGGGTCACTGGTTCAAATCCCAACCACAACACTACCTGCCTGGAGTTTGCTTGTTCCCCCTGTGCCTGTGTGGGTTTCCTCCCCCACCGTAAAGACATGCTGGTAGGTTGATTGGATCCTGTCTAAATTGTCCCTAGTATGTATGAATGTGAGTTAGGGACCGTAGATTGTAAGCTCCTTGAGGGTAGGAACTGATGTGAATGTACAATGAATATGTAAAGCACTGCATAAATTGACAGCGCTATATAAGTAACTGAAATAAAATAAACAAATATACAGCGTTGCATGACTGCGCAATTGTCAGTTAAAATAACGCAGTGCCATATCGCAAAAATCTGCCTGGTTATAAAGGCGGGTAAATCTTCCGGAGGTCAAGCTGATTGGCTACCATGTAGAGCTGCACCAGATTCTGAGTGCTCCAGTTTTAGTAACTCTCCCCCACTGCGTTTTTGAAATGTCAGCATTATGGACCAATTTCTTTAGAACAACGACACAAACTTACAATTAAAGTGACACTAAGGGCCAGTTCACACCACATGCAGTCCAGTGCGTTTTTTTTCTGCATCAAAAACACATGGAAAGTAGGTTATATGGTTTCAAATTGCATAGTTCACACCAGTGCTTGCAGTTCCAGTGCGTTCCAGTTCCAGAAAAAAAAAGTAGAACGTGCTGCATTTTTCCTGCACTGGACAGTACTGGAACGCTGTAAAAAGCATCAAAAACTCACGGGAACGCACCTAAATGCACCAAAAACGCACTGGAACACCCATGTTCTTATTTAAGGTTAAGGAAAAAAAAGGGGGGAAGGGCCAGTTCACACCATAGAAACACAGTCCGGATGCGTTCCAGGTGCTTTTCTGCATGCGTTTTTTGTGGAGCGTTTTTGATGCAATCCAGTGCTTCCCCCCCTCTTTTTTCTTAACCTTAATAAGGACAAGTGTGTTGCAGTGCGTTTTTGGTGCATTTAGGTGCATTCCGGTGCGTTCCCGTGAGTTTTTTATGCTTTTTACAGCGTTCCAGTACAGTCCAGTGCAGGAAAAATACAGCACGTTCTACTTTTTTTTTCTGGAACTAGAACTCACTGGAACTGCAAGCACTGGTGTGAACTATGCCATTGAAAACCATAAAACCTACTTTCCATGCATTTTTGATGCAGAAAAAAAAAACGCACTGGACTGCATGTGGTGTGAACTGGCCCTAAAGGTTCGGGTTTTTTTTTTTTTTAAATAACAAACATATCATACTTACCTCCACTGGAGTGGCCCCGATCCTCGTCTTTTGGGGTCCCAGGGCGGCTCTCACGGCTCCCTGCATCAGATAACCCCCTTGGAGAAGCGCTTTCCCTGGGGGTTACCTTATGGGCGCGCTCCCAAGTCCAGTATTCGGTGTCCGGCCCCGCCACCCGGCGCCCGCGTCATTGCATTTGATTGACAGCAGCAGGAGCCAGTGACTGCGCTGCTATCAATCTATCCAATCAAGAGCCGAGAACCCCGGGCAGAGAGAGAGCACTTCCCCGTGGGACAAGTTCGAGGGTTCAGGTAAGTAAAATGGGGGGGGGGGGGTCGGTCACAGACAGGTGTGGGATGCATTAAGGTGAAAAAACATGAACCTTTACAACTTCTTTAAGTCCATTTTTAACTTCAGGTTGCGGCATTGCAAATTGTGAAAATGTTTCTAAAGGAGAATACTTATGTAAAGCACTGTCTATTTGCAGGCAGAGTCTGAAGTTGAGGGCTGGCCGTTTCCTTGCAGCCATGCCTGTGATATCCCCTTCATCGTATGCCCCCAACAGCAAGAGGCCAAAAAAAAAAAAAAAGTTCAAAAGCTTCTTTTCCAAACATTTTTTTTCAAAATGAGATAAAGAGTGAAGGCAATGATGTCTCTGCCGAGGTCCCCCTCTGAGTCCGTCCAATAGTTCTGCAATCAGCAAAGCTCATGCTCCCTACTGATCGGAAAGCTCTAGCCAGACTCAGCAGAGGGCATGTCGGACCTCTACAGAGAGCCCACTGACTCCATGCAGAGATCAAGGGTTCTTCTTTGCAGCTTGATGACAATGGACAGGCTTTTTTTATTCAGGCTGTGGCTGCTTTCTAAAGAAAATGAACTGTAAGACTTTTATCACCTTTTGTTTTGATTCATCTGCAATGTATTCAGCTGATTAAATTGAAAGTCCAGTTGGGCTTTAAGTAGCATAATATTTTCTGTTTTAGCCATTGCTTTACAGCCAAACATACCTGTTGATCCTTCCAGGTAACAGCGCTGTATCATAGCTCCCAACTGTCCCTGATTTGGAGGGACTGTCCCTGATTTGGAGTAGTGTCCCTCTGTCCCTCTTTCCTCCTCATTTGTCCCTCATTTTGGTCTGATCTATATAGATGTATATAAAATGCACTTTTTATCTTTCAAAAAGTGTTTTCCAGTGCTAAACATTTCATCCAATTTCTAAATGCTGCATTTGTAAATTTTAAAATCCAATATAAAGGAATAGTAGTGGTAAAAAAAAAAGCACTTGTGGATTTAATTAAGCTTTTTTTTTGGTTAATTCTCCTTTAAGGGGGTGTGGCAGGGGGCATGTCCTATGCCTCCCTACGTTTGCTGGTAGGGAGGCATAGAACACGCCTGCCGCCACACCCCCTTAAAGGAGAATCAACCAACAAAAAAAGGTTAATTAAATCCTCAGGTGCTTTTTATACCTCCCAAAATGTTGGGAGGTATTCTGTATGCAGCCATTCTAAATCTCTAAAGATTACTATCATACTTCATTCTGATGACACATTCTGGTGACCGAGCAATGGCTTCCCTGGGGGGGGGCAGAGGGGGCCCTGACCCCCCCAACATTATGCTGTGCCCCACCATGTGCCCCCCAATTAAACATTTTTTTTTGGTGTTTTTTACAAAAAGGCAATGTCTTTTTGTTTGCATTCGTAACGGGTACGCATCTTACTCGGGCCGCCGTTGGAGTAATACTGTCTCTATTGAGAGGGAGAGCATCCCCAGGCAGCTCCTGCGGGTGATTCCTCCCCCCTCTGCTCGCTTACATTGAATAATGCGAGCGCTCACATAACCACAGCCGCCCAATCTGCTCCTTCCCCTGCATCCTCATTGGCAGGGAGAAGAGCGAGTTGCAGGAAGGACTCCACCAGGACTCTCAGTTACTGAAAAAACAGACTGATTTCTCCCATCCTTAGGACAGGAGAACCAGCCTATAAATTCCAAGAGATGCCAGACCAGCGCTGTCAATAGCAGGGGCAGGACAGCAAGAGGAGGCTGGGGAACCCCACAGTGGCAGAACACCAGGGCCCGGAGGCAAGACAACCTTTGCAACCCTGATAGTTCTCCCACTGCTTTGGACCCTTATATTTTCTTGGTATGTTGGTGACATATATATCTTGTTTTTTGACACCCTGGGGGGGCCCCAATACATTGAATTTTATAATTGCCCCCCTACTTTTGTCCCTGTCCCCCCATGTGCCCCCCCCTAAATATGAAGGCTGGAGACGTCACTGTGACCGAGCCTCCTCTACACAAAACAGCATAATGTGACATGTCCCGCACTGCTTTGCCATAAACCCTTTATATCAAAATAGTGCGGGACATGTCACATTATGCTGTTGTTGTTGTTCTTGAGGGCTGACTGCACAGGAACAGAGAAATATCTGTTGTGTGACCACATAGAAAAAACAAAGGTAATTATGGCAATTTTAGGACTGCCCCATGCAGATATACTGCGGCAGGGCGGCCCTCCTGCGTGAAATCATGTACCTGTATGTAATTTCATGCAAGGGGTCTGGGGGGGTGGGGGGGTGCGCACGTGCCACCGGTGACCCGCTCCTGCTGTAATTAGACACAGTGGGAGCCAAACAGCAGGAACAGCGGACATGATGTCCGTTGGGATTCACCGATCGTTCTGAGTGAGAGGAAGATAGAGGTCTTGTGTTTCTGCTAAGCAGGAACACGGATCTCTGTCATTCCCCAGTCAAAGCACCCTCCACATATAGTGGAACCTTGGATTACAAGCATAATCCGTTCCAGGAGAATGCTTGTAATCCAAAGCACTCGCATATCAAAGCTACTTTCTCCATAGAAGTCAATGGAAACGAAGATAATTAGTTCCGCATTGACTTCTATTACGTGCAATATCATGTGGCCAGAGGTGGGGGGCGCCGGAGAGCCTCGGAAATACTCGGGGACAGCTCGGCTGAACTGGGAAAGCCTCGGAAAGGCTCGGAAACACTTGGGAACGGAGTATTTCCGAGTGTTTCCGAGTATTTCCGCGTGATTCCGAGTATTTCCGAACGGCTCCGAAAAGGTTCCGATTGTCCCCGGCGCCCCCGCACCTCTGGCCAAATGTGGTACTACACACCCCATTGGCTTGAATTCTGCTAGTTTTTCGAGACAACACTCGCAAACCAAGTCAGAATTAAAAAAAAAAAAGTTGCTCGTCTTTCAAAACGCTCTTTCATCGCGTTACTCGTAAAAACCAAGGTTCCACTGTAGTTAGAAAGCACCCCCTAGGGACACACTTAACCCTTTGAACACCCCTGATGTTAACCCCTTCCCTGCCAGTGTCCTTAGTACAGTGACAGCGCATTTTTATTTTAGCACAGATCACAGTAATGCCCTGTACACACGGTCGGACTTTGTTCGGACATTCCGACAACAAAATCCATGGATTTTTTCCGACGGATGTTGGCTCAAACTTGTCTTGCATACACACGGTCACACAAAGTTGGAAAATCCGATCGTTCTGAACGTGGTGACGTATAAACGGGGCAGTGGCCAATAGCTTTCATCTCTTTATTTATTCTGAGCATGCGTGGCACTTTGTGCGTCGGATTTGTGTACACACGATCGTTATTTACGACAATGGATTTTGTTGTCGGAAAATTTTATATCCTGCTCTCAAACTTTGTGTGTCGGAAATTTCGATGGAAAATGTGTGATGGAGCCTACACACGGTCGGAATTTCCGACAACAAGGTCCTATCACACATTTTCCTTCGGGAAAATCCGACCGTGTGTACGGGGCATTAGTGTCACTGGTCCCCAAAAAGTGTCAGAAGTGTCAGTTAGGTGTCAGATCTGTCCGCCGCAATGTCGCAGTCCCGCTAAAAATTGCCATTACTAGTAAAAAAAAAATAAATAAATAAGAATTCCATAAATCTTTCTTAGTTTGTAGACGCGATAACTTTTGCGCAAATTAAGCAATATACGCTTATTGGGATTTTTTTACCAAAAATATGTAGCAGAATACATATTGGCCTAAATTAATGAATAAATTACATTTTTTACATTTTAGGAGGGGGGCATATTTTTAGCATAAAGTAAAAAATATTGGGGTTTTTTTAAAAATTGCCGGGCTTTTTTGGTTTAAAGCGCAAAAAATAAAAAACGCAGAGGTGATCGAACGCCACCAAAAAGAAAGCTTTATTTGTAGGGAAAAAAAGGACATCAATTTTATTTGGGTACAGCGTCACAGGACCGCACAATTGTCAGTTATAGTAACGCAGTTCTGTATTGCAAAAAATGGCCTGGTCATAAAGGGGGGGTAAACACTCTGGGGCTGAAGTGGTAAAAATTAAATCAATGACATTGGGATGTACTGTGGGGTATCCTGCATGTCACTGCAACATAGAATTCTCCCGCTGCAAGCCAAAAACGTGCTAACCCTGGAATAAGGATACTCAGATATACACTCACTGGCCACTTTATTAGGTACACCTTGCTAGTATCGGGTTGGACCCCCTTTTGCCTTCAGAACTGCCTTAATTCTTAATGGCATAGATTCAACAATGGAAACATTCCTCAAAGATTTTAGTCCATACTGACATGATAGCATCATGCAGTTGCTGCAGATTTGTCGGCTGCACATCCATGATGCAAATCTCCCGTTCCACCACATCCCAAAGGTGCTCTATTGGATCTGGTGACTGTGGAGGCCATTGGAGTACAGTGATCTCATTGTCATGTTCAAGAAACCAGTGGTGAGATGATTTGAGCTTTGTGATGTGGTGCATTATCCTGCTGGAAGGAGCCATCAGAAGATGAGTACACTGTAGTCATAAAGAGATGGACATGGTCAGCAACAATACTCAGGTAGGACGTGGTGTTTAAACAATGCGCAATTGGTACTAAGGGGCCAAGAAAATATCCCCAACACCATTACACCTCCACCGGCCTGAACCGTTGATACAAGGCAGGATAGATCAATGCTTTCATGTTGTTTACACCAAATTCTGACCCCACCATCTGAATGTCACAGCTGAAATTGAGACTCATCAGACCAGGCAACGTTTTTCCAATCTTCTATTGTCCAATTTTGGTGATCCTGTGCAAATTGTAGCCTCAGTTTCCTGTTCTTAGCTGACAGGAGTGGCACCCGGTGTGGTCTTCTGCTGCTGTAGCCCATCTGCTTCAAGGTTCGATGAGTTGTGCATTCAGAGATGGTATTCTGCATACCTTGGTTATAACAAGTGGTTATGTGCGTTACCGTTGCCTTTCTATCATCTCTAACCAGTCTGCCCATTCTCTTCTGATCTCTGACATCAACAAGGCATTTTCGTCCACACAACTGCCGCTCACTGGGTATTTTCTCTTTTTTTGTAAACTCTATGTAGCGCACCCCCTTAGGAGCTGCAGAAGAACTGGGATCTCCCACCCTGCACAGCCAGGCACACCAAACTTTCACATGCACTCCAGAGTCAGGGAACAGTCCGTAACTTTGTTTTTGTTATTTATTGTGGGTTAATAACTTGGATAGGCCCATGCCTATTTATGAGGCAAGCGCTGCCCCTTGCCAGCCCATTCCTGGGGATTGGCTGAGGCCTCATACATATTCCAGGCAGCTCCTTCTAACCTCCTGCCCACTAGCTTCTAGAAGTTTCTTCAACCTTCTAGACCAGGAGGAGGCACCAGAGGAGCTGTCAAGATGAGTCATCCAGCCCTGACTCACTGAACCCTGACCCAGATTCAACAGCTCAGGCTTATCCCTGAGCTAACTAAATTTACCTACACTAACAAACCCTACACTACAGCACACACTAGAGGGTGCTACACCTAGAGAAGGTTGTGCGTGAAAATCCCAGTAGATCAGCAGTTTTTACACAGACCAGCCCGTCTGGCACCAACAACCATGCCACGTTCAAAGTCACTTAACCACTTCAGCCCCGGACCATTTGGCTGGCCAAAGACCAGAGCACTTTTTGCGATTCGGCACTGCGCCACTTTAACTGACAATTGCGCGGTCGTGCAAAGTGGCTCCAAAACAAAACTGACGTCCTTTTTTTTTCCCACAAATTGAGCTTTCTTTTGGTGGTATTTGATCACCTCTGTGGTTTTTATTTTTTGTGCTATAAACAAAAAAAGAGCGACATCTTTGAAAAAAACGCATTTTTTTTACTTTTTGCTATAATAAATATCCCCCAAAAATATATAAAAAAACATTTTTTCCTCAGTTTAGGCCGATACGTATTCTTCTACATATTTTTGGTAAAAAAAAAAAATCGCAATAAGCGTTTATTGATTGGTTTGCGCAAAAGTTATAGCGCCTACAAAATAGGGGATAGTTTATGGCATTTTTATTAATAATTTTCTTTTTACTAGTAATGGCGGCAATCAGCGGTTTTTACCGTGACTGCGACATTATGGCGGACACATCGGACAATTTTGACACATTTTTGGGGCCATTCACATTTATACAGCGATCAGTGCAATTAAAAATGCATTGATTATTGTGTAAATGTGACTGGCAGTGAAGGGGTTAACACTAGGTGGCGCTGTAGGGGTTAAGCGTGTCCTAGGGAGTGATTCTAACTGTGGGGGGGAGGGGCTACGTGTGACACATCACTGATCCCCGCTCCCGCTTTACAGGGAGCTGTGATCAGTGACAATGTCACTAGGCAGAATGGGGAGATGCTTGTTTACATTAGCATTTCTCCGTTCTCCCTCTCCGTGAGACGATTGTGGGTATCCACGCGGACAACGAGTCTGCAGGACCCGCGATCCTACTCATGGAGCTCGCGGCGCACACGCGATGGCACGGCAGCAAATTCAAAGGGTCGTACAGGTACGCCTATTTGCGCAGCCGTGCCATTCTGTCGACATATATCTACATGCGGAGGTCGGGAACCGGTTAAAGTGTTACTAAACCCACAACAGTAAAATCAGTGTGTATATGCAGTAAAGCATGCTTGTTATACTCACTGTGGAACCTAAGTGGTTAATCCTCTGCATTGTGTAAAAAGGCTGTTTGATCCTGTATGCACAGATCCTCCCCTTCTTCCACTGACTCCAAAACATGTGCGGATAAGACAGAGCCTTTGGAGTCAGGCTGCACATGCTCAGTTTGGTGTGTATTGCTAGAGAGTTTTTTTTTTTCTTTGGAGGGTGCATGTGATCAGCACAGGGCCAATCAGCACTGTCCAGACAGAGGGTCAGGGGTCCTGCATCCTGATAGGACAGCCAGCGCAGTATGAAAACGCCTCCTACAAGCTATAACCAGACACTGATAGAAGTCACAAGACTGCTATATACTGCTGATGAGAAAAAGTATTTAGCAGTTTACTAAAATAATTGCATTTCCATATTCTGTATACTGTGGGAGACCAGATATAGTGAATGCAGGGTCCTGGGTTTAGTAACACTTTAAATCCCCTTTCTTCCCCATTCTGATACTCGGTTTGAACTTCAGCAAGTCATCTTCGCCACGTCCTAAATGCATTAAAGCGGTTGTAAAACGCATACTAGCACATTATGTGAAACTTAGATGAAAACGAAGCCTTCCAGCGATGCGATGTTATCACTGGAGACAGCTTCCATCTTTACCCATCTTGCTTCCAGGTTCATGGACTCTGGCTCTGTGACTGGTCCCAAAAATGTGTCAGAATTGTCCGATGTGTCTACCATAATATCGCAGTCACGATAAAAATCGCTGATCGCCACCATTACTAGTAAAAAAAAATATTAATAAAAATGCCATAAAACTATCCCCTATTTTGTAGACGCTATAACTTTTGCGCAAACCAATCAATATATGCTTTTTGCGATTTTTTTTTACCAAAAATATGTAGAATACGTATCGGCCTAAACTGAGGAAAAAAAATGTTTTTTATATATTTTTTGGGGATATTTATTATAGCAAAAAGTAAAAAATAATGCGTTTTTTTCAAAATTGTCGCTCTTTTTTTGTTTATAGCGCAAAAAAATAAAAACCGCAGAGGTGATCAAATACCACCAAAAGAAAGCTCTATTTGTGGGGAAAAAAGGACGTCAATTTTGTTTGGGAGCCGCGTCGCAATTGTCAGTTAAAGCGGCGAAGTGCCGAATCGCAAAAAGTGCTCTGGTCTTTGGCCAGCCAAAAGGTCCGGGGCTGAAGCGGTTAATGTACAAAAATATGACCTATGTTTTAATCCTCCATGGGACAGCCTGGGTCTAACTGCTGCATGATTGCTGATTATAGCTCTGCAAAAAAAAAAAAAGTGTTTGCGCTGGCATGTTTTCATCCCCAGTTACTGGTGTGCCGGCCATGTGATTGATGAATGATGTCAGAAAACTCGGTATTCGGTCTTACCACCAGCAGTTTCACTGCACTAGATCCCTTCTAACATAGAGACATGTAGCAAGTGTCATTTAAGGATTAATAAACATCAGTGTCCCTTTGCTGTACAGCTGTTGAAGATTAGGAATTTTCATTGGCAGCACCCTCTGAAGAGCGATCTGTAGTAGATCACTTTTTAGAGGGCATTTAACAGCTGGTGGAGAGACGTTATGTTGCATCCTCACTGACTGTTTTAATTCCTAAAGACCTGCACCACTGCGCTGCAATCGCATGCATTGCAGTTGAATGGGTTGTTCAACCCACAGAGTGCGACATAAGGGATCATTTTTGCAGCAGAATGTTTCCACCCTTACCTGCTGCCTGTGCAGTTTAAGTGGGAGTGGTTTGAGAGCTGGTAAAAACGTGGCTAAGCCAGCAAGTGTAAATGAGACCTAAGGCTGCTATTAGGGCCAATTTCCTTCAGCAAATTAGAAACCTTTTTTGCCTTTCTACAACATACAGAGGAGGTATTAGAAAACCCAAGGCTGTATTTACAATATTGGCACATGTGGGCCAGTGCCTAGGGCAGCAAGGTTACAAGAGGCAGGCCAAAGCCTCATGATTAGCTACCCACGATCCCCATGGTTAAAGCCTCGTACACACGATCGGATTTTCCGAAGACAAAACCTTAGACTTTTGTCCAATGACGTGTGCCTGGATTTTGTCTTGCATACAAGCGGCAAGGAATTGTTGGCCAACAAACACGAATGTAGTGATGTACTACATGGTTTTTCAGCTCTTAAGCACCATCCTTTGGGCTCCTTCTGCTAATTTTGTGGTAGTAGAAGTTTGGTGAGTGTTGATTTGTGCTTTTCATTTCGTGCTTTTCAGTTTATTTCTGAACGGCCGTTTGTCAACCAGACATGTTGCGGAATCGGAGGAGATAACGTGTTATTTATTATTGGCCTTGGAGTTATTGCTTTGACCCAAGTCCAGTCCAGGAACAGGAGGAGGAGGATTTCTTGGACCAAAAATTGGTTGCTTTATTAATCGTGACCAATTCTGTCATATGCCTTTGCTGCGGGAGCTCCAGGAGAATAATCCGGATGATTTTCTGAATTATCTCTGGATGACGGACCCCTGCTTTCACCAACTCTTGGCATTGTTGACCCCCTATAATAAAAAGCAGGACACATACATGGGGCTTTTATTTTATTTTTTGGTTAAATAATAATGATTTGATTTGGTATATTTTCTATATTTTTGGATGCATAGAATGCACTTTTTGGTTAAGTTCTATTGGCAGATAACATGTCTAATTTTATTTGTTTTTTTTTTTTAATGCACAATAAAAAAAAATTGTGGAGGATAATACTTGGCTATGTGTTTTACTTCAAATGACAGTTTGGGAGTAGGCAGTTACATTTAAAAAAATACAATGTAAAATTGACAAGGGACACCAACATAGTTGTATCTTTGATCTTAAAAACTACGGGATAATGGTGTTGTGGTAACTTGCCCCCTAAAAAAAAAAAAGTATAATAATAATATTCTTGATATCACTAGAAAAAAAAAAGCCTTTGAAAATTAGTTTGCAATAACTCCATCAGTATCTCCAGCAAAGCAGCTTCATTATTATCCCATTAAAGAAGAAGAGAATGTGCGCTGCATTTCGAGATTTCATAATTTGCCACGTCACGAATGTTAATTCTCCATTACGAACGCTAGTTTACAAGATCGACTGCTTCCAGCTCATCCTTGCTTCCAAGAATGCGTGTTTGCACTTTGGACTTTTGTCCGGTGGACTTTTGTACACACGCTCAGAAAATCCGACAACAGACATTTGTCCGCGGAAAATGTTAAAACCTCCCATCCAACATTTGTCCACGGAAAATCCAAAAACAATTGTCTGATGGAGCGTACAAATGGTCGGATTTTCCTCCAACAGCCTGTCATCACACAATTCCCATCAGAAAATCCGATCGTGTGTACAAGGCTTTAGTCGTGGCCTGGTAGGAGCCCAGGCTGAGGTTGTCATTCTCACCATCACACACTCGCGTGGATGTGTGGCATCAGGGATTCCTTCCTTTCTCTTTCCAGTAACCGTAGGAGCCAGGACGAGCTCCATTCCCTTGCCAGCACTCCCGCAGCAGTGGATGCATCTACCACCGACATCTACCACTCCCCGAATCAGCTGAGCCTGAGCGGCACACTATATTGTCTAAGGGCCTCAGAATTAGCTATTTGTGACACCTTTTTCCATATTTTGTTTCCCTCTCCTAGTCACCTCTGGAAATTTGTGTCTGAATTCAGCACTAAAACGATAGTGGGAAAAAGGTTCTGGGGAAGTTGAGAAGAGTCATGTGACTTCAGTTCAGGAAACATGATACTGTTTCTCCTTTTTTACCTTGGTGGTCTGTAAAGATAAAAGGTAATTCTGCAAACTAAGGGGACTCCTTGCTGCCACCAATAACTCATTCCAGAAGTGTTTTTTCCACATTAATCATATGGCTCCAAGCGCAGAACCTATACAAATGAACGTCCTCATTCAGGTATACCTGGGACATCATAATATCTACAGAGGGCCCTGAGAAAATACTGTTCTTACCAACCTCTGTTAATAGGAATAGTCACTAGTTATTACGTCTATATTACTTCAAAGCCTCAAAAAGGACCACAGAGAAAAAGTAATTAGGAAAAAAAAGGGTCTCTGTTCATTCTGAGGCTACACAAATGTGGCGAATCCAGAAGGCACCACTGCACAGGAAAATGTAAATCTAATGGTGTTGTTAGTAAATCTATGTGTAATTATTTGAAGATAAAAGTGGTGGTGTTTTTACACATTCATGCAAGGCATGCCTTTATTGTCACAGCTCTGTTATTGCTCTGCTGGCTGCAACATTTTGCCAGCCCATTCACAGTTGTAGAAATCATCCTGCCCTTCTACTGTCCATCATCCCTACAGCGGCACATATATAACCGTGACCTGTTGTTCAAACCTTGCCCCAGCTGAAAATCTTCTGCTGCCGTGTCATTGTTCAACAAATATTGTCTTAGAGCTGTCAGTGTTCCCTGATTTCCAGGAACATTCGTGTAATCTTTTTTTCTAAAGGTTGTCCATGACACTGTTTGTCTAATAAAAGACAGCTGCACGCTTCTGTGCTTGCTGTGTCATCCACGGTATGAAATGCTGGTTAGACTTGAATGCATGGACAAAATCACGTTAAGACCAGTTCTCCTGTTGCCAGGGGCAGTCTGACTGTGTAGCATGTGTTCCTGCTCAAGGGACCAAACGGACAAGGAGAGCTTTAGAGAACCACATGGGTGGCCTGTGGTCACAATAAAGGAAAAACTTCCCTTTCCCCTATTATCAGGGATTTGTTTGTAGAAAGAGAAGCACGAGGGATGCCATATTGGTAGCTAGGTGATCAGAATAAAGGAGGAATTTGAAGGCTCGTGTAAAAAGTAGGGAACAAGGGGAGGGGTGGGGTGAGGTGGTCAGAGTTAAGGAGAAGGTTTCATCTTATCAAGTCATCAAGTCACCTGGGTTAATATGTAACATACATGAGCGATGGGGGGGGGGGGGGGGGGGGTCACATGGATGGTGCCTATAGTCACTTGGGTCATTTGTAGGGAAAGAGGTCAGGAGGGACCTGTAAGTGACCAAGTGGCCAGAATAATGGAGGCGCATTCCTTTCACCTACAATAAACTAGGCTCATTTTTAGGAAGATTATATTCCCCAAAAAAAGGCTGCAACACAGCATTAAATTGGGTCCACTGGTGCAGTCAATTCCACATATTGTACCAATGAGAGGGTTAAGCAGTGGAAAGGTATGCCAGGCACCAGAGACAAACTGGGCAGCTATGATTTCAGGTGAAACAAATTGTAGGTCTCATTGAATTCCTAATCAAAGTGGGCTTGCCAGATGGCACCAAAGCTGGTTTGATGGTCCCGTTTCCCCAAACTCAGTTCACACACAGCCAGGTATGTGGTATTTCTTCTTTCCCACTTGCTCTAAAAAAAAAGGTCTAGTGGTGTCTTTTGTATTTTTATCGCTTTATGAACTTGGATGGATATGGGGAAACATGGGATACCCTGGAAGGACTGGATTATATGAAGACATTTCTCTTCTCACTATTCTGGCAGAGAGCTCCCACCAGGTTCACTACTTGCTGGAAGAATGCCTAGGACTTGCTTTTTTTATTAGTACTGAGAACGGCATACAGTCTGTAGGGCACAGGACTTAGGTCAGTACTCACAATGAAGATCATCAGTTGCCTCTTTCTGATATCTACCGGGCACTCTTCAGTGAGGGAGACACAGACTCATGATACCACAGGCCACTGGACACTCTTCCCTCCAGCCTAAATCAGGTACCCTCCAGTGAGCTCTCCAAACCATAAGGGAGAAATCACAGACGTTCAAAAATAGGTCCCGCAGCTTAGGCTAGCTGGGACCTCGATGACCTCCCCGCAGGCTGCCCAGAGGGAACTCCTTAGACAGGAGAAACTTCTGGCAGGACTAACCCCAGGATCCACACACACACACTGCTCCAGGCTTCACACTATTTATGGGCTCTCCAGCTACCTTCTGGACACACATCTCCAGGGATTGGCTGAGTGCCCATAAATATTCAGGCTACCTTCCTATTCTTCCTCCCACTGTAATTCTCTAATCCTCTAGAATGCCGGGAAAGCAATAAGACCAGCAGCCTGTAAAACACTGAGCAGACTAGACCAATTAACCCCTGCTCCACTGATTACAGTGGAGATAAACTAAATTTACCTTGCAACTTACACTAACTGGGAGGGTGTCACACCTGGATAATGCAGTGTCCAACAAGAGTTTGGAAACCCAGACTGAACAACCCAACAGGAAGATGCCCTTTAAACGACTTTAGATTTAGAATTTCTGAAATGAATACAATATTATGAGAATATAATTTGCAATTGCGTTAATTGTTCATCATATGTTAATATGCCCCCCTCTATCTCAGACAAAATGACCTTTTCTGCCCACATGTGTTTAGAAAGAAATAATACACTCATTGCCATGGAAGCTATGAGTACACAGTCTGAATCAACATGTCTCTTTCTCTGAGTAACCAAACATATCTTCTTCTCATTTCCACCCTATGGCTTTGCACTGGTTGTCTATAAATACATAAAGTATGATGGGATTTAATGATCTTAGCCATCCACTTGGTGACAGATTTGAGCACTGGGGCTGTAATGGCCCTTAAACATTAATGGAGGGCTCCTGTGCAAAAGACAATTTTGGGTCCCTGTAGCTATTATTGTTTCATAATGCATGCCCACCTGCCATAATACATCATGGCCAGTCTGCCTCTATCAGGAACAAACACACATAGTTGCCAACTGTCCTGAATTTGCCGGGACAGCCACGGTTTTTGAAATGCTGTCCCGACATGACCTTGCCCCGGGCTGTGTCCTGGAAACTAAAGCCGCTCACAGACTGGGAGAGTGCTCAGCGCACTTCTATGGCATTACCAGTGTCAGCCCGCCTTATGCCATGCCAGGACCCTTATAGTAGGACATCCTTACCAGGGTCTGTTTTTTCTGTTCCACTTTCCACATGGGTCTCTGTTGAACAACATAGACCGCAGAGGTAGTGTGTTCATCCCTGGATGGTAACATTCTATTGGGGATAGACAGAATTTTTGCAAGTGGCTATATTATTATAATTGCTTCAAAAAGACACTTTCTTTGCCTATTACACTGAGGGAGGATGTTGCAGAGATGTCTTTTCAGGGAAGGGTCTATGACACCCTGCACTCACAGTATTTCCTTAGTGTTCTGGGTTGAATGGTTCAGTCCAGAAGACTGAGGACATCTTGGGGGGAAGAGAAATTACTACAGGTCAGCACCAGGAAATGAGCTTTGCAGCTGTTTATTTTTTTTAAGCTTTCAAAAAATGTAGGGCTTAAAATGTATGTGTAGGCAGGTTTTCTTTAGTATTGGATAGAGTGGGGAAGGGTTAGGCCTTCTGCCAAGTGGTTATTGCAGTCTGTGTCCCCAATGGAAAGAATCACGTGCCTATTAGTACTGGTCACTGAGAAAGAAAGTAAAGGGAATACCAACGTTTTAAAGTTGTCCCCAGAACAAGAGATGAGGGGAAATCTTTCATTGGTGATGCATGTTGTGGAGAAATCTTTGTAAGTGGGAAATTTCCCTCACTTTAGGAGATTTTCTCTAACTTCCTGTTGCCATTCTAGGACAGGAAATGAAGAGAGGTTTTCCCAATGGCATAGACACCAAACAAAAGCTGCCATGGGGTTTTAACCCTTCCGTACTTTATCCAAATTTACCAAAAAGTTTTGGCTATGTGTGCAATTTAAAGGACATAGAAGTACTACTGATGGTTTTGCTCTAAATTCCTCCCGCAAATTATGCATAGATATCATATCTGTTAATATGATCAATACATTATTTATGTAAGCTAATTTGTTTTTTGTGGCCCTTCAAGTGCTACTTTTGAGGTAACATACATTTAAAATACACGTAATACATTTAAATTTGTTTTTCTGTAAATTTGAATAATATACATACATATAATTATATATAATATAACACATAACATAATATAATAATATACACAATGCAAAGTGTGTTAATTGCTTATTATGTATAGATGTATATATTCATTTTAATAATAGCGCAAAGTCAATAATCCTGTGTATCTAGCTATAAAACCTGAACTGTTTCTCTTAAGATAACTGACCACTGCTCACCATTCTCTTATTATTCATGAGCTTATATTTGTTCCTAATGCTTTTTCCTAAAACTAATAAAACTCCAGTCCCTCTCTTTATTGTGCAACAGGGAACGAGGAGCTTCCCAGCGTATTAGAAGTGCCAAAGGCTACACGGGCGCTGTCGCTGGGAGTTATTTGCTTCTCTTATAGATCACATTAATTACAAATGGCACTCAGTACTATGCCAAGGATCTGGGATGTATTTTCCACTGGGCACAAGCCTAGGGGGACATCATTAAGAGGGCAACAGAGGAATTGTATTTTTATCCATTTTCTGAACTTTATTTATCCCAGTTTGTTTGTGTTATCTGACATAGCAGACCAGAAAAACATTCCCATAGGTGGTATATGTAAAGAGTACTCTTATGCCATCCACATAATCCACAATACATTTTAGTATCAGCTTGTTATTCTAATTTCACCTTACTGATGACTACCTGCTTACACTTTGAAGGCTTTTGGAGATAATTAAATTGATACTAAACACACGCTTTTTATTTTATATTGTCCCTTTTATTTCTGTATATGAATGATGGCACTGTAATTATTTTAATTAAAAAAAAAAAAAAAAAAAAAAACATATAAGTAATTTTTTTCCTAATCGATATACAGCTGTCAAATGACCCAGCTCTTTCCCAGCCTGTCTGCAGGGGAACATAAGCAGGAGGAGCTTCTAGTCCTCTATGTTGGTCATATGTTCAAAAAAAAAACAGCCTTTGGGATACAGAGTAAAAATAAATAAATAATATCAATAAACTGTTTTAAATTGTCATACAATATATATATATATATATATATATATATATATATATATATATATATATATATATATATATATATATATATATATATATATATATATATATATGAAAGGAAATCTTTATTCTTTTGTGGAGATAACATGGTGTGGGCTGATTTTGGTCAGTCACACCCCTCCAGCCTGTGTCTTAGGATAAAGACCCATACACATGGGTTGAATGTCGGACAATCTCGCTGGAAAACCAGCAGCCGACCGGCTCACGATCAGCGCTCTCCATCAATGGCTGAAAACGCTGATCGGAGTGTTCTGGCAGGGGGGGTGTCCCCCTGTCAGAACACAATAGCTCAGCGAGGGAGATCTCTGTACTAACGTCGGATCATTAGTACAGCAGCTCTGACCGAAGCTGCCAGCTTTTAGTTTCGCTCAACCCGCTGGATTGCGGGAAACGCATATGGAACACAGGATTCCTGCACCTCGTTTTGGTGTGAACAGGCCCTAAGTAGCTGTGGCATGCAGCATATTGTTTCATGTTGTCATCCTGTTTTGGCCATAAATCACTTTTATTACGTGTGTTCTCACAGTTCATTTTTGACCCACGTTTAGATGGATCAAAGACAGATTGCTGCACATCCCTGTGGATGGCTGGATTTAAGGGGACGTATGTCAGTTAATTTAGGTTTGTTGAACTGAATGCAAGAAGTTTGTGTCCATGTCCGCTTTTTCGGACTTGACCAGGTGTGGAAGGATATCTCATAAGAATTACATGAGTCCATTCTTCCCCCATCACAGAATGGACACAATTGTCACATATATGACATTCCGTTCCGTTGTGATCCAAATCAGTCTAGGATCCCCTGCTCAGACAGAAGGGAGGACACCTGTGTGAAGGAGGCCTAAACGGGGTAAACAATTGTTTCACTCGAACTACTGAACAAGACGTCAGTGTTGCGCAGGAAAATTATTCTTTCTCCAGTTCCTACTTCTATTTGAAATATATTCATTTCTCCTGGGCTTTTGAAAAAAAAGTGCATATTTATTCATGAATGTTCTTACAAGCTCTTATGTATATAACACCTTGAAATTTGTGTTTAGTGAGGCTTTAAAAAAGAACTCTATAAATGTAGTAAAGAAAAAAAAAAGAAGTTAATAATATACTGGAGTAAGTGGCTTCAGATTTTGCCTATCTCCTCTGGCTGTATTCGCATGGGCATTTAGCCACTCTGTGAATCCCAGTTGCAAGAATTGCCTGCAATAAATGTGGCTGGAGGCACTTTGTGTGAACAGTCACAAATACAGTCATGGCCAAAAATATTGTCACCCCCCGCATTTCTGTCAGATAATGCACCACTTCACCAAAAAAACTGTTGCAATTACAAATGTTTAGGCATTCTCATGTTTATTTATTTTGTTTCTATTGGTACGACACAAGAAAGTGGAGAAACAAAAAGCCAAATCTGACACATTCCACGCAAAAACTTCAACAACAGACTGGACAAAATTATTGGCACCTCAAAATCGTAAGAAATAATTGCATTCCAAGTTTGTGATGCTCCCATAATTTGTAATTAAACTCACCTGTATCAATTAACAGGTGCTGACAATATAGAATTCCCACCGGCAACCAGGTAAAATGGTGAAGAATTGACTCAACCTTTCTGTTGTGTGTTTCTGTGTGCCACACGGAGCACGGCGAAGAGAAAGAGCAGCAAAGAATTTTCTGAGAATTTGAGAACAAATATTGTGGAAAAGCATGGACAATCTCAAGGTTGCAAGTCCATCTCCAGAGATCTTAATGTTCCTGTGTCCACTGTGCGCAACATTGTCAAGAAGTTTACAGCCAATGGCACTGTAGCTAATCTCCCTCAGCTTTTTGGTAAAGCCCATCATTTTAATGTTTTCATAAAAATAAATCAGGCCTTTAAAGAAAAGAATACAGTCCCTACAGTCAAACATGGTGGAGGTACACTGATGTTTTGGGGCTGCTGTGCTGCTTCAGGCACTTGATTTCTTGACCGCGTGCATGGCATTATGAAATCTGAAGACTACCAAAGAATTCCGGGGTGCAATGTAGGGCCCAGTGTCAGAAATTTGGGTCTCTGTCAGAGGTCATGGGTCTTACAGCAAGACAATGACCCAAAGAACACATCAAAATGCACCCATAAATGGTTTAAGACAAAGAGCTGGAGAGTACTGAATTGGCCAGCAATCCAGATCTAAATCCCATAGAGAACCCGTCATAAACCAGATGTGACCAGAACTGTGTGACTGCGACAGAGTGAACCAAACATAAGTAGGTGAAAGTAAGTGATTTTATTAAGATAAATGCATATAAATGTGAATACACCACCAATACAAAACAGAGTATGAAAACCAAATAACTAAAACAGTGACAACAAACCAACCAGTATATATATAGCAAAAGTGGATACCAGAATCATAGTCAAGCCAGGCCAGGGTCATAAACTGGAGGTCAGCAGACGGGGCAAGGCGTAAACAGACAGGGACAAGGTGGAAGGGATCAGGCTGCAGGACAAGGATCCAGGGATGCAGGAACAGACAGGATCAGGTACAACAGGTTCAGGATACAGGAATCAGGGATCAGGTTCAGGATCAGAATAACAGGTAACAGGATGCAGGTCAAGGCTCAAGGACAATACCAGGGCAGGGTGTGTGTGCACTTACCAGGTATTTATACTATTACCTGCTATCAAGCAGCCTGACTGCAGAAGGTAATATCTGCTCCACACTGCCAGGATCCATCCGCTGGTGGACGCCAGTACTGCGGCCCAAAGATGACATAACACCAGCAGGGGAAAGCTTTCCTGACAGTTCCAAACTGCCAGGAGACACCTGCTGGTGGACCTCAGTACTGCACGCCAAGTGATAGATATTACCAGCGGATGGAACCTTTCCTGACAGCACCTTTGGAGAGATCTCAAAACAGCAGTTGTGAGATCCAAAGATCTAGAGCAGTTGGCAAAAGAAGAGTGGTCCAAAATTCCAGCACAGGGGTGTAAGAAACTCATTCATGGTTACAGGAAGCGATAGATTTCAGTTATTTCTTCCAAGGGGTGTGCTACCAAATAATAAATTGAGGGTGCCAATAATTTTTTCCAGTCCATTTTTTTGGAGTTTGTCTGTGCCAGATTTGGCTTTTTGTTTCTTAATTTTTTTTTGTGTCATACCAATACAAACAAATAAACACGAGAATGTCTAAACATTTGTAATGGCAACAATTTTCTGGGCACATTATCTGACAGAAATGCAGGGGTGCCAATAGAACTGTCAACCCCAGCCACAAGAATCAGATTCTTGCTGCTGGGATTTGCAGCGTGGCTAAACACCCATGTGAAAATACAGTAGCCTAAGCTGGGTACACACTATGAGAAAATTGTAAGAAAAACTTTGTACGAGGCATAATCGTTGGATCTTGGTATAGTGTATACACAACTTTCGACATCCGATTCAGGCTTTGTAAATGAAAATTTACGAAGGGACAAACCCCAAACTTTTTCTTGTATGTGAACAATGAATTATTTTTGTTTAATGTGTACTGTTTTCATACAATTTCCATATGGGAAAATTCAGATACGAAAGACTGCTCATGATCAGAAACAATAAACAACAAAAAGAAAGCCTTTGTACAAGAATTTTCTTACATTATTTCCTTCCTCGGTTCCGACTTGCTGTGAAGCATTGAGGAAAACCAGATGATCATTCACCCTATTTTATAATAGATTGTACCCACCTTTAGGCTGCGCATTTCCCTGTGCAGTGTAAATGCCCTACATATTTCTGGCTCCTGGGATGTCCTGATACTGCATACAGCCACCCATAGACATGAATGGGGGAAGGCAGCTGTAAGCAGCCATGGGCTGCTATTAGGATCAAGTAGCATATGCGCATATACGTAATGTTGTGAAGTGGTGGCTAAAAAGACAAAGAGAACTCGCATGAAAGGAAAAAATGGGATGGTACAAAAACAGTATTTATTCCTGATGCTCCAAGGTTTATCATGCAATGTAATGATTGTTCAGGGTACAGAGTTTTTTAGTCCATAACCATGGATAAAAACTAGTGCAGGGAGATGCCCAAGTGAATGGATGGATGGAAGAGTGAATGAATGGATGAGGAGGTTCCGCAGCTAGGCACATCAGATCATGGAAGGATGGAAGCAGGTAAAGGTTCCTAGCTGTGAGGAATGGTTTAAGAAAGTAAACAAGATTATGGAGGCAGAGGAGTGGGTAGCGACCTGCAGGGGTACTTTAGAACGGTTCTGCATGACTTGGGTGGCCTAGCGGGAACATACCATGGTTTTAGACTATGTCCCATCCAGCCTTGAAGTTGCCCTCCTGAAATTAGCTGACCCCAACTTTGGTTTACTCACCCGATCTCCTAGTAATTCTTTATGTGTTCATATTTGCTTTAATTTCTCTCTGTATAATGGTACATGCCAGTGTGAGAGGTCTCGAGAATTTTGGAAGGTATGAGAAGCGTCCAATATTTCCCTAAGGTTCGGTTCACACAGGGACGACTTGTCAGGCGACCTAGTCGCCTGACAAGTTGCCTCCCGTTCTGTGCTATGGAACCGTTCTAAGGGGAGCGACGCAAGTTGCTCCGACTTAGAAAAAGGTTCCTGTACAACTTCGGGGGCAACTTGGGGCGACTTGCATAGACTTCTATACAGAAGTCGTTTTGCAAGTCGCCCGGGCAGTCGTGTGCAGGTCGCCTCGGTGAGGCGACCTGCAAGTCGTGCCGCCTCTGGTGTGAACCGAGGCTAACTCCTCCACTTTACTTTTTGTTGCTTTATTTGTGTTTTATTTTTTCTTACACATGTTGCACCTGTGAGATACTGTATTTGGTGTTGGAGAAACAATGCTAAATTTGTAGGAGCTACTCTTATGTAGTTGTTTGGGTGGCCCCTAACACACAATGGACTGTATCATGGGCACTAGAGCAACCCACCCGTGTGGTGTTCCCATCCTGTGGTCCATCGATTATGTTCCTGATCACTATTGTGGTCAATATGGCCTCCCTTTTCTGTTGGGGTGGCCTTTGACCAACATTGTTGTCCGCAATATCGCAGACTCCTGGTCCCTATCCTGGGCCAGGCCATGCAACATTTTTGAGTCTGTACTATTCTTTTATTTTCCTTTTATTTTCTACTATAAACTATTTTTCTATTTTATACTTTCTAGTACACCGCTAAGGTGATTTGTGATATCTGTTATAATTAATTTTTTTTTGATTCATACAAGTGGTGGCCAACCCTGATCATCTTGATTTTGTTTGTGTAAGTTATGTATATGTTTGAAAACAAAATAAAGATTATATAAAAAAAAGATCAGAGAAGGATCCTCAGCAACATGTAGAAACATAAAGTGGCCAAAGTGCAGGAATAAAAAAAACGAATAACATTTATTTAAAAAACAAATATTCAAACGTACATTGAGGTAAAGAAATTGCTGCTTGGACGTAGAGGGAAACCATGTGTGTGTGTAGATGGAATGCTGTCTGCAGAGTGGCAGCAGCTGTTAAAGCAAATGGAGCTGGACCCGCCTGTAGGATGGAAGGATGGAACAATGGCATCTACGGCCTTACTCTATGAGCAGGGCAAGCATCAAAATGTGGGAAAGGGGGCGTGTACAATGTGTTTCAGAGCCCCCCCTGCTTTTTCAAGTACAATATACTGCACTTGCGATCTGCAGCGGGTGCCAGTGCAATGCTACCAACATCCCAAATGTAAGTCGCAAATGCAGTGCATTTTCCTACACCAGATTGCATGGTACAGAAGAACCATGCGATCCAGTTGCTCTGCATTTTTGCCGCGGTCCAGCACGATTTTAGCCAATTCAAATGAATTGACTAAAATTGCACTGAACTCAGATTGCATGTAAAATGCACAGGCACAGAAAGCCTGTTCCTATGGGATTCATGGTGTGAACCGGCTCTATTAGCAGTGAATGTGACAATCAGCAAACAAAACATTCACTGGTCATAAATTATCCACAGTCATTTAAACACATGCACCTGGAAGATTCACCTGCAGTGACTGTTTGGTGAATGTCAGATTCACTGCTTTGTAAATATGCTGCATTGTTTCATAGCTCAAAGCTCCAGCATATTTCACACACTGGGGTAGGGTGAGGAGGTGTCTAGGAAACCCACAGAACTAGAGTACAGCAGGTGTAAACCCTAATGGCCCTTGCACACTGGGGCGGGGGGCGGCGTCGGCGGTAAAACACCGCTATTATTAGCGGCGTTTTACCGTCGGTATGCGGCCGCTAGCGGGGCGGTTTTACCCCCCGCTAGCGGCCGAGAAAGGGTTAAATACCACCTCAAAGCGCCTCTGCAGAGGCGCTTTGCCGGCGGTATAGCCGCGCCGTCCCATTGATTTCAATGGGCAGGAGCGGTAAAGGAGCAGTATACACACCGCTCCTTCACCGCTCCGAAGATGCTGCTAGCAGGACTTTTTTTACCGTCCTGCCAGCGCATCGCTCCAGTGTGCAAGGGCTCTAAGTGAATTACATTTAGCCTACTAAAGCACCGTGTATCATAAACAATTTCCTTTTTTTTTTTGTCTGCTAAATTTTCTGCACCCTCTTGTCAGCCACTTTCTGACTACATTCCAGTGATGGGAGCATGGCATTTCTCAAGGCGGGTTTCCCCGTAGTAACAACAGTGGATAACGCCTGCATAATGTGTATTTGAATTGGCTATTTTCAGTCTCTATCAAAAATCTGTGAAGTAGAGTGACAACTCAGGAGGTCATTTAGGAGCCAGGGACAGAGCATTGTCATCCTAGAACAGGAATTGCCTGAACAAGAAATAGTGAAGGTACAGCAGGCAAAGCAAGAATACAGCTGGTCCAGATATGGGTCTGCACTGCTACCCAGCTCTGCTCGGCAAGGAATCTAAGGGATTTTGGTTTGTGCAGGCTCCGGGTGCAAATCCCAGACACAGGCAAGTATAGTATGGGGCAAAATAAGGAAAGCAACTAAGTGGACTAGGAGTCCTCAAACTTTCCAAACAAAGAGTCAGATCACTGCCCTTAGGGCTGTAGCCAGCGAAGGTAGAAAATCCCCTGGTGTCAGTGAAAATAGACAATGCTCCAGCCTTGGTGATTAATGGGAACGGGAGTAAAAAATGTCCCATAGTTGATAAGCAGTGGAAACAAAAATGGCCTAGCAACAGTGCACAGTTGAAGGGGGTTAATGCCCCATTGTTGGTGTCAGTAGAAATAATAGTGCCTCATTCTTTGCAATGGGAAGGATAGTACCCCGTCGTTGGTTTCGGAGGAATAGTGCCCCATCATTAATAACAGTGGGAGGAATAGTGCCCCATCATTGGTGTCATTGGAGGAAGAGTGTCCCATTATTGGTTTCAGTAGAAATAATAGTGCCTCATTCTTGTCAATGGGAAGGATAGTGCCCCGCCGTTGGTTTAGGAGGAATAATGCCCTATCATTAATAACAGTGGGAGGAATAGTTCCCCATGGTTGGAGTCAATAGAGGAATAGTACCCTATCATTTGTGTTAATGGGAGGAATTGCACCCCATGATTAGTTTCTGAGTGAGGAATAGTGACCTACCATTGGTGTCAGTAGAAATAATAGCCGCATTATAAAGAAATCAACCGCACTTAGGATGAGGGTAGGAGGGAAAGGTTGCTGCCTCCCCTAATAAGGCTTCCCTAAGGGAACTTTAATTGATGAAAAAACAGGCAAATAAATGGGGTGTGTGGCGCTATCTAATAGCCAAGGGCCCACAGGTGTATATGGGGGAGTAAGAGGACTGCACCATAAGTATAAAGGCCTCACCGGCGCACATCTCCTGAGACCCCAGCCTAGGATAAAATGTCAATGCCTCATATATAGGTATTCCTAAGAAATGTATATAGGTGTGATGATAAAAGACATGCACCCTATAAAACGTGTACTACAAAGCACGATCTAAAAATACCTAGTATCTGTAAATGTGCAAACCTGTAAAGTAAATAAGTGGCATGTACATCCTAGCAACTACATACCACAAGTACGTGACAAGTGATACACACAGTGCAACAAATATTAGTGATAATCCTAATAATATTGCATCCAGCTACCAATAATGAGAAAAAAAAATAAAATATAAACAAGTGAAACACATCCAAGAAAAATGTATCAGAGGGTCACAGGTATGATAACCAAATTATGGGCATATAGCACAGTCCAAAAGGGTTAAACCACACTGCAAAGGCATATATGCGCCCGTATACATGATAAGGGATCAGTCCTCATATAGATGAGTAAATAGCAGTTAAATTTAAGGTGTAAGTCTGGTAATGCTCAGGTATACAGCAGAAGCCTATAGGTGACTTGAGTGCTCGCAATGTCTTCAGGTGACTTTTGTGCTCCCCCTCAAGGGTCCCTACTCACCGGATCCAATCACCCCAACAGGGGTAATACGCATGTGGATATAATCACTGCGATCAGTTCACCACGGTATCTGCTGTGACTGTTCCCAAAGCATTCCTCTGACTCCAGATGGATTAGGCGTGATCCTTATTAAACCCCTGAATCTGTGATCACAGCACACTCTGAGGTTGATTTACTAAAACTGGAGAGTGAAAAATCTGGTGCAGCTCATAGTGCCTCATTCTTTTCAATGGGAGGGATAGTGCCCCGTTGTTGGTTTCAGAGTAATAGTGCTCCGTCATTAATAACAGTGAGAGGAATAGTGCCCCATCATTGCTGTCATTGGAGGAATAGTGCCCCATTGTTGGTGTCAGTAGAAATAATAGTGCCTCATTCTTGTTTAGTGCCCTGCCGTTGGTTTCAGAGGAATAGTGCTCCATCATTAATAACAGTGGGAGGAATAGTTCCCATCATTGGTGTCAATGGAGGAAGAGTACCCTATCATTGGTGTTAATGGAGGAAGAGTACCCTATCATTGGTGTTAATGGAGGAAGAGTACCCTATCGTTGGTGTTAATGGGAGGAATTGCAATGATTAGTTTCAGTGGAAGAATAGTGCCTCACTGTTGCTGTCTGTTGGAGGAAAAATGCCAAATTCTTGGTGCCAGTGGGAGAAATAATGCCTATCGTTGGTGTCTGTGGGAGGAATTGTGCCACAAGCCAGTTAATTGCACGCAAAGGGCTGCATCCAGCCCGTAGTTTGGGCACCACTGAAATAGACCATTTATTAAATTAAACATTCAGGCAGTTGCTAAATTGTAAAAAAATCGTGCTGCCTTGCCCCTTCCCCCTGCTCAAGTCCAGAATGTGAGTGGGCACTCTAGCTTTACAATGCAGGACCAATGGTCTTGCATTGTGTGTATTGTATGTAATGACATCAATCAGAGGGGCGGTGACAGGACCAGTCGGAGACCAGCAATAAAAGCTTAGTCAATGCTGGCATGCTGGACCATGCAGCATTTCCTCTTGCTAGATTAAGGTCTGGTTTATACTAGTGCAACTTCTGATCCGACTTGAGTCACACAGAATCGCATAACAAGTGATATCCCATTATTTTCATTGGTGCCCATTCTAATCAATGCAACGGTGCGATTTTGGAAAAAGTTCCTGCACTACTTTTGTGCAATTTACAGTGTGACTTGACTCCACAGAATATGCAAAGTTGCAGCATATAATCGCACTGTTAATCAAAAGTCGCATTAAAGTCGCATTGCAATAGTGTGAACTGAGCCTTACTCTGCAAATTTACACTGCGTGTGATCATTGACCGCTTCAGGACCGCCCACCGCACTTATACTGCCCTGCTGCGTTGGATAACGTACATATATGTGATCTTGGATTCTGGGTAGGTGGTTTGCGAGTGCGCGCCTGCCTTCGAAGGCTGTGCTGCCATTCGCTGCAGCACCTGCCGATCGGCTGAGCGAATGACAGAAGAGAGCCAGGTGTAGGTAAACAACACAGGGCTCTCCACAGACAGCAGCAATGTGCCGTTGTTTTTTTTTTTTTTAATTTGTCGAAAAACCAGCACATTGCTTAGTAAAGGCAGCACACAGTAAACATTGTTAGGCACACATTTAACCCCTTGATCGCCCCCAACATTAACCCCTTCCCAGCCAGTGTCATTAGTACAGTGTATATTTTTAGCACTGATCACTGTATTAGTGTCACTGGTGATGTCAGTAGCAGTTAGTCAGTTCCCCCTCAGCATCAGTTAGGTGTCAGATTGCCCGCTGCACTATCGTGGTCCCACTATAAATTACCGATCACCGCTATTACTAGTATAAAAATAAATAACATTTCCAGTATATATTCCATAGTTTTAGGACGCTATACCTTTCACACAAACCAATCAAAATGCGCTAACTGGGATTTATTTTATCAAAGACATGTAGCAGAATACAATTTGGCCCAAATTTATGAAGAAATTAGATTTTTTTTTATTGGATATGTTTTATAGCAGAAAGTAAAAAATATTGTTTTATTGTTTTTTGCTTTTCTTTAATTTTCGGTATCTTTTCGTTTATATCACAAAAAAAAAAAAAAAACAGTGGTGATCAAATACCAACGAAAGAAAGCTCCATTTGTGTGAAAATAATGATATAAATTTAATTTGGGTACAGTGTTGCATGACCGTGCAATTACCAGTTAAAGTAGCGCAGTGCCGAATTGTTTTGTATGGAGTAGAGGGATTAGAACACCTGTCAGTTTTTATATACCATCAGGGAGATTCATCCCCTCTATTTGTCCTGTTTACTGTTATCATCGAAAGTAAAAGAAAATCCCAAATTTGGGTTGACATTAGAACACTAATAGAGGGGATGTCTTCCAATGGGGACACTAATTCGGGTGACCCTGGTGCCACCCCAAGAGCCCCTCACTTTGGTGGGATTTCTTTTCACTTTAGTTTAGTTTATGGGACAGGAAGTGAAGGGAAATCTTCCCAATGGGACACAGATGGAAAAAAAATTGACGGGGGTTAGACCTCCACTACTCTATCCAAATTTTTTTTTAAAATTTAAAAAAAATAAAAAAGTTTGGTCTTTAGTTACACTTTAAATACTTCATTATTAGCTGGGTAAGGGGGAGCACAATTTTTATAATTTAACAACTGGGACTGGGTTTTTAACATTCACACTTCATATGAATCAGAAAGGCAATGTTACTGACTCATTATTTAGATTTAAAAAAAAATCTTTTTTGCCAAACACTGCTATTGATCTCTCTTATGCAACCTAAAGCCTAGGTAACCTAGAACGCATGGTATACTGTTGCCAGGAGCAATGTGGGTGGGTTATATCATTATTGATTTTGGAGAGTCTGTTGTTTTCCTTCAGAAAGACTCTGTCTGGAAGACTTGGAGTAAGATAAAATCAGCAAAACACAACCATTGTGCAATGGCACTAAGCAGAAAACAAGGCCTGCGTGAGAAAGGAGTAAATACAACCAATTAAATATACTTTAATAATTGCTACGTGCAGGGCTTTTTTTCTCCGAAAATAGGTGCAGGAACTCAACCAGGAACACCCAACCCCCACACACACACACACACGCACACACCCACACCTACCCTCTAAACCTTCTCAAATAGTAGGTGTGGTCAAATTTCACCACTAACAGTGGGAAGGCCTTAAAGGGGCATTAAATACCAGGAGTGCATTACGTACAGTGTAAGAGTGCAGAGTTCCAGGGGCCGGGGGTTCCCACAGAGCGCAGAGTTCAGGAGTGCACTACTTGCAGAGTTTGGGGGTGCTTTACGTACATGGTGCCGAGTTCAGGGGTGCGCTGCATATAGAGTGCCGAGTTCAGGGGTGCGCTGCATATAGAGTGCCGAGTTCAGGGGTGCGCTGCATATAGAGTGCCGAGTTCAGGGGTGCGCTGCATATAGAGTGCCGAGTTCAGGGGTGCGCTGCATATAGAGTGCCGAGTTCAGGGGTGTGCTGCATATAGAGTGCCGAGTTCAGGGGTGCGCTGCATATAGAGTGCCAAGTTCAGGGGTGCGCTGCATATAGAGTGCCGAGTTCAGGGGTGCGCTGCATATAGAGTGCCGAGTTCAGGGGTGCGCTGCATATAGAGTGCCGAGTTCAGGGGTGCGCTGCATATAGAGTGCCGAGTTCAGGGGTGCGCTGCATATAGAGTGCCGAGTTCAGGGGTGTGCTGCATATAGAGTGCCGAGTTCAGGGGTGCGCTGCATATAGAGTGCCGAGTTCAGGGGTGCGCTGCATATAGAGTGCCGAGTTCAGGGGTGCGCTGCATATAGAGTGCCGAGTTCAGGGGTGCGCTGCATATAGAGTGCCAAGTTCAGGGGTGCATCTCACAGAGTGCAGTTCATTCTTCTTTTACAACTGCTCACCTCTGCATCTCCCATCCACATCTCACTTTCACCCCTCTTCAACTCTGAACTCTGCATGCAACCTTCCCTCCTTCTTAAAAGCTCCACCATCTTCCACATGTCTTATTTTTTTGCTGTATTAAGATTGAAACACCCAGCTGGCTGTAGTACCTCTCCGCACACTGTAGGTGGCACCTCCTTCTTCGCCTGTAGATCATCTAGTGGGGGTGTCAGCATCCACAATGAACCCCCGGGCACTTGCATCTCCCTTGATCCCATCCTGCACTCTGCAGATCTGTTGGAGACAAGCTATCACTGGTAAACACAGGAGCCAGACTTCTGTGTTTACCAGTGATAGTGGTGAGCAGGGAGCAGAGGGATTGAGCCAGAGGTACTGGAACTGAGTTCCACCAAGTTCCAACTGAAAAAAAAACCCTGGCTACGTGTCATGACAATCCAGCATTTCTTGTATGTAGTAGAAGTGATTCAGTAGGATGTAGAACCATTTGTTTACTCATGTCTGTGGGCAAACTGGTGCCCTAGTACACACGGGCCGAATGTCGGGCGGCATTGGGCGGTTTAATAGAAATATTTAATAGAAACAGGCTGACATTCGGCCCATGTGTACTGCAGTTGGTCCGACAGAAGATTACCGATACCCATCAGACTGTGTAACGAAAGTGAAATTCTAACCAAAAAACACTTACTGCGCATGCACTATGCGTTTCAATATGCGTTCCACATTGCTATGCGTTCCAAACACTTCATGATCTGACAGGTAGCAGTAATCTGAATAAAGTGAGCATATATACTTTGTTAAAATGATTTACAAAGGCAAAACTTTTTTTTTTCGTTTTTGACATAGTGGAGAGGGATTACAACACCTGTCATGTTTCTGTCTGTTCCCCCTATTAGGGGGATTTAATTCTCTATTGGTCCTAGAGACCATTTTTACTGAGAATGAACATAAAAAAAAATCCCAAATATTGGATTGTCTCCAAAACATACAGTATAATGTTCTATTGGGAGATTATTTCTGGTGACAAACAGGGATTCCCTCACTTTGGAGGAATTTCTACTCACTTACTGTTTTGGTTTTGATACGGGAAGTGAAATCTCCCCAAAGGAATACAGATGGCAAAAAAAACAGACAGGAGTTATAAACTTCCTTTACAGCACCCAGAATGAAAAAAAAGTTTGCCTTTAGTTCTACTTTAAAGGGGTTATAAACCCTCATGGTTTTTCACCTTAAAGCGGAGGTCCGCCGAAAAAAAAAATATTAAAAGCCAGCAGCTACAAATACTGCAGCTGCTGACTTTTAATATATATGGACACTTACCTGTCCAGGGAGCCCGCGATGTCGGCAGCCGAAGCCGTTCTATCCGTCGGCTCTCGGCTGCTGCTGCCGCCATCCTCGGTAAGGGAATCAGGAAGTGAAGCCGTGCGGCTTCACTTCCTGGTTCCCTACTGCGCATGCGAGTGTCGCACTGCGCATCCTCACTGGTCCCTGCTGTCTTCTGTCTCCCAGAAGACAGCGGGGGAGGATAGAGTAGGCGCCAGAAGTGACGTAGGTCACCACGAATGCCGCAGTGATCTGTGCCAGGAAGTGGGAGCAAATACCTGTATTAGACAGGTATCTGCTCCCTCCTCCCCCCTGAACGGTGCCAAATGTGACACCGGAGGGGGGGAGGAATCCAAAAAAGTGGAAGTTCCATTTTTGGGTGGAACTCCACTTTAATGCATTCTATGCATTAAGGTGAAAAACCTTCTGTGGTGCTGCAGCCCCCCCTGAGCCCCCGTTATACTTACCTGACCCTGATCTTTCTCTGGCCGGGGACCAGCACACCAGCTCTAGCTGGTGTCGCATGTCCAGATTGGATAGAATGATAGCAGCGCAGCCATTGGCTCCCGCTGCTGTCAATCAAATCCAATGACGCGGGCGCTGGGGGCGGGGCCTAGTCGTGCATTCTGTGTGAATGGCCACCGAAGCAGGACTCGGGAGCGTGCCCGGACGGGTGGCCACCTTAGGAGAGCCTACTCCAACATGGGCACTCAATGCCACCAGCGCCGCCGGGGGACGCCAGAAGAGGCAGATCAGGGCCACTCTAACTGCACGGTGGAGGTAAGTATGACATGTTTGTTATTTAAAAAAAAAAACACAAAGCTTTACAATCACTTTAAGCTTTTACGCGTAGAGCCCCCTTTAAATTGAGTTTCTACTTTATCCAGACTCTTCAAAGGTTAGCTTTTGATTAAATTCTATGTGGCTGCCCTCTCTTGATTAAAGGAAGCCTGTGAATCCTATGGTAAGATCTATCTAGCTACACTGTAAAAAATATTGTGCTGGGTCTATTCAAAAAAATTGAGGCAACTATTTGCATCAGCTTTTTAAGTACTTTTTTAAGACTCATTAGACTTTTCATGTTTTCAACTTAGTTGTTTTAAGTAAAGCCAACTATTTTTTTTTCAATTTATAGACCATAGTGTTTTAAGTTAGGAAGACTTAAAACATGCCTTAACTTGTCTGGAACTATATTTTTACGTAAAGCCAACTCAATTTTTCCAGTTTATAGACCATAGGTTCAAGTAATGCTAACTCATTTTTTCCAGTTTAAAGATAGACCATAGGTTCAAGTAAAGCCAACTCAATTTTTCCAGTTTATAGATCATAGGTTCAAGTAAAGCCAACTCAATTTTTAGTTTAAGTTAGGAACACATACATTAACTTATTTATTTCAAGTACTTATATAGCACCGTCAATTTACATATACATTGTACATTCATATCAGTCCCTGCCCTCAAGGAGCTTTCAATCTAAGATCCCTAACTCACATTCATACATACACATATTAGGGTCAATTTACACAGGAGCTATGGGGGCACCCGAGCCGAACCGCTGCTCTGTGTGTCCATTCAGACACGGAGCCATGGTTTGGCCCCATCCCCCCTCTCTCTCTCTCTGGCTCGCTGACTTTGATTGACAGTAGTGGGAGACAATGGTGCAGCGCTGCCGTCTCGGCCAATGAGGAGAGTCCCAGGCAGCCGAAACACTCCTGCAACATCGCTGGATCGAGATGGGCTCTGGTAAGTATTAGGGGGGCTGAGGGGGGATGCTGCACACAGAAGGCTTTTTATATTATTGTATAGAATGCATTAGGATAAAAAAAAACTTCTGACTTGTGAAGTGATGCTGCATAATAAACATTTTAAAATACTATTTTTATTTAATTTTTTGTCCCGACTATACATTTCTTTTAAAGATGTTGTTGACCCCCCACGTGACTTCAAATCTTTTGTTTTGCTATTGATTATTTGTATTAGTAATCTAGCCTAAGCCTTTTTCCCTTTCCTTTAGGGCTAGTTTATACTTGCTTCAAAACATGGCTTCGGACACGCTTTGTTAAAGCACTCTCAACACCAGTCAAAGCTCCTGTCACTAAATAAAATGGTTAGCTTACAGTCCTGTTTACACCTTGCTTTTTCTTGGTGCTTCAGTGGGGCTTCGATGAAGCTTTGATGGGGCTTTGGTGGGACTTGCTTCATGGGGCTTTGATGAGGCTTCAATGAGACTTTGTGGGGCTTCAATGAGGCTTCGGTGAGGCTTTGTGGGGCTTGGATGAGGCTTTGGTGGGGCTTCATGCGAGCTTTGCCATAGACCTCTATGGAGGCTTTGAAGACGCTTTAAATCACCACTAAAGCTACATGGGGTATAATTTTAAAAGCAAGGTGTAAACAGGACTGTAAGCTAACCATTTTATTTAGTGACAGGAGTTTTGACTAGCATTCAGAGAGCTTTAGCAAAGCCTGTCCGAAGCCTTGTTATGAAGCAAGTGTAAACTAGCTGTTACTGTGTGTTGAAGCCGAAGCAAGTGTAAATGAGTCCTAACTCAGGAAATGGGTTGTTGGCCACATTTGTAATAATCATTAAAGCTAAAGCTCTACTAGCTTGCTGAAAGCAAGGCTGCATAATAAACATTTAAAAAAATATTTTATTTTTTTCCTGACTATACATTTCTTCTAAAGGTGTCATTGACCCCCATATGACTACCCATCTGTTGTTTGCTATTGCTTATTCTTATTAGTAATTGGAAATTGGGTTGATCATTTATTTACGACACATTTACCTTATCAATCTTTTGTGTTACCCATGGCAATCTCTCAGATCACCCTTGTTTTTCCAGTACAGGTGAAATGAACAATCTCACTAGTTACTATGATTGTTTTTCATATTATCTAGATGCAGTAGTGTATTCAGGTTTTGCCCTGCCCTAGGCCTGACTAAACTCGTGCACCCCCTAATTTAAATATGACCCACCCCTTCCTGCCAAGGCCACTCCCCTTGCTGTTTAAGACTCGCCCTGAAATTTTCGAGTGGGGACACTAGTTCTGAGGGCCTGGGGGGGAGGGAGGGCAATGGATTCCCTTAATTTGCATAGATTTCCTCTCACTTCCTGTTTGGCTATGGGGCAGGAAGTGAAAGGAAATCTCTGCAATGGGACAGGGATGGTAAAAAATAAACTGACAGGGGCTAAAACCCTCTCTTACTCTTTCCAAAATGAAAAAAAAAGTGTTGCCCATAGTAATGCACTATGCACAAATTTCTGATAATTTTATGGAGAGGACTAAAGATATAACCATGCCAATGGTGCAGCAGAAAACATATAGCACAGTGAGGAAGGTTTGTGGTCCAGGATGATAGGACAGTCAAAATTAGAAGCGGCGCCCCCCCACCCCACCGTTGCGGATTGCCGGCCGCCCGCATACCGAAAGCAGTGCGGCTGCTTTATTGGGGCGCTAGACTAATTTCCCTCTCAGCCCAGTCCACCCCATAAGACTGGCGCTACACTAACAGCCCGTGGGGACTCTTTCCCTGCTGCCCCCCTGCATAGTGCTGCCCTAGGCCTGGGCCTTGTCGGCCTAGGCCAAGATACAGCATTGTCTAGATGTGTATATGGGATTATATACTGTACATATAGGTGTTATGTAAGTCATGTGTTTCCCTCTAGTTCATTTTATTCAGAGAAAACCTTTATCTTTCTGCTGCAAGATAGGCAATGAAAATACCAATCAGAATTGGCAGTCTTTATACAGTTAATAACAATATCAAAATAAGCCACTGTCTACCTCTTTACCCAATTCCACAGGTGAAGAATGCAGGTGCTCTGACTTTTGCCCCTGTTGGCCACCCAATAGCATAGTTTTTCAAAGAAAGTCGGCACTATGGCAGGATCTTCCAAATATAACACAATATATTGGCACATCAGGTCAAAATCCAACATAACAGACCTGTTGGTGGGTCTGTTATGTTGGATGTTGACCTGATGTGCCAAACAATTGTGATATATTCGTAAGATCCTGCCATGATGTCAATTATTTTAACAAATTAATTTATACAGTTAATGTTCTGAAGTGTAAGCCTAGCCCAAGAAAAACCCTGCTACCATGCTACCATGCACCCTTACGCTCATAAAAGCAGCACTAGTGATAAAATACTTTGCAGAAAAAAATGCCAATATGGTTCTTCTCAGGGGAATAGGCAAGTAAGGCCTGGGGCGTGGAACCCTAAAATTTTGAGTGCAGATCCTTAAATGCTTCTCCTCAACAAGTGTACTTGGTAAAAGTGTTTGTATACCCAATTTTTTTTTTTTTTTTTTAATAAAGTAGGGAAAGGTTGAAGCCCCATTTTCAGTTTTTGTTGTTGCAATGTTCCCGTTACCGGGTAATGTTGCCCTATTTATCATGGTGATCATTGTCAACAGGACAGAATGTGGGGGGAAATTTTATTGGTGACCCCCTTCTCTGATGAAAGGGGAAATCTGCTTACTTTTACCTCATAGTTTCTGCTGCGTCTTTAGGATGAAGGCTTCAGAGTGCCTAGTAAATAAGATCTTCTAGTCTGGTGATTCATATAAAATGTTTATTGCTTAAGAACATCAAATACAGCCTGAGGCTGTATTTGATGTTCTTAAGCAATAAACATTTTATATGAATCACCAAGCTAGATGATCATTTTTACAAGGGGCTTCTATCTCCACATCAAAGAAGAGATCATCTGATAAACAACTGATCCACTGTGATCAGAGAGGCAACAGTCTAGAACCATAACAAGGTCTCTATACAACGTGCTTACCATACACCTACCAGATCATTGCATCTCCAGGACAGGAATTGAAGTTAAATCTTCACAAAAGAGAAAAATAATTTTTTGCCTGTGTGCTTAACAATGTATTGCTAGGCAAAAACGTTTTTTTCGTTTTGGAAAGAATGGGAAGGTTGACATATTCCAGCCTGTGTCCCCATTGGAACACTTCTCTATTTGTACAGGTGACTATTGTCACAAAAAACAAGTGAAAGAAAAGTCCCCAGAAAAGAGTAAGAGAAAATCTTCCAAAAGGAACACTTGTTTCATGGACAACTATTGAAGAAAAAAAGAAAAAAAAACTCACTTTGGTTGATTTATACCTTCCTATTGCATCTCTAGGACAGGAACTAAAGGTTTGGAATTGCATAGAGGTGCCCAAACCTCCTCTTCTTGAGTCCCCTGCTGGTGCTCCTGGCTCCCCCTCTTCTGCAAGTGCCCCCATAGCAAGTCGCTTGCTATATGGGCATTTGTGCATGCTGAATACCAATCGGTGCTGCCTGTGTCCATAGATACAGACAGCTTGGCTTGGCACCACCCCCTCATCACAGGATTTGATGGATTGCAGTGGGTGCCAATGACTCATCAAAGCCTGTGAAAGTGGGGACAGAGGTCAGAGCCGCTACAGAGAAGCACAGTGCTGGATTGAGTTAGGACTCGGGTAAGTATAAGGGGGGTGCTGGTGAGGGGGCAGGGAATGCAAGGTAAAAAAATGTTTGAGCTTTAGAACCACTTTAAATCTTTCCATTAAGTGGGTTAGTCTTCCTTTATTTTAACCGCTTCAATACCCACCCATAGTCATATGACAGCCACAGATGGGATCTCCCATCCTGGGCGGCCGTCATATGACGTCCTGGGCTTCCCGGCCATCTAGGGGGCGCGCCCGCCACGTTGCTCGGAACCCGGTGCGTGTGCCCGGCGGCCGCAATGTCCGCTGGGCACCCGTGATTACCCATTAGCCGAGCAGGACTGTGGATCTGTGTTCCCAGTACAGAGAAACGCAGATCGGTCTCCTCCCCTTGTGAGTCCCCTACAGTTAGAATCACTCCCCTAGGAAGCACATTTAACCCCTCGTCTCCCCCTAGTGGTTAACCCCTTCCCTGCCTGTCACATTTACACAGTAATCAATGCAATTTTATAGCACTGATCGCTGTATAAATGTGAATGGTCCCAAAAATGTGTCAAAAGTGTCCAATGTGTCCGCCATAATGTCGCAGTCATGAAAAAAATCGCAGATCACCGCCATTACTAGTAAAAAAAATAAATAAATAAAAAAAATTCAAAAATGCAATAAATCTATCCCGTATTTTGTAGAAGCTATAACTTGCACAAACCAATCAATATACGCTTATTGCGATTTTTTTTTTTACCAAGAATATGTAGAGGAATACATATTGGCTTAAACTGAGGAAAAAAATTTTTTTTTTTTTTTTAAATTGGGATATTTATTAAAGTTTAAAATATTGTGTTTTTTTCAAAATTGTCGCTCTTCTTTTGTTTATAGCGCAATAAAATAAAAACCCCAGAGATGATCAGATACCACTAAAAGAAAGCTCTATTTGTGGGTAAAAAAGGACATCAATTTTGTTTGGGTACAACATCGCACGCCCGCACAATTGTCGTTTAAAATGCGACAGCGCTGAAAACTAAAAATTGGTCTGGGAAGGAAGGGGGTGAAAATGCCCTGTATTAAAGTGGTTAATCATGATTGCACCTAGCATTGCATTGGAAGAAAAGAGTTATATCCACCCAATCCCTTTTGTTGTACAAACACCTAAATACAAGTTTAAACTTACAATGCTGTATACATTTCCTTGGATTCTATGTTCCACGTAACAAGCTGACTTGCCCAGACTTTCATGAAAAAGTAGGAAACCAATTATAGGAGCAGGGTAAGGATTCTAGGATTTTATGCATTTTGATTGAAAACCGTTGTTATGGTTGAAAGGAAGAAAAATGTAAATTTTTACAATGACGCAGAAAGAAATCGAAAGGTAATTTTTTATAATCATATTTAGAAATGTCTTGTGCATCAGCTGTGTGTGTTAAATAAATTGCTAATGAAAAGGCATCTGAATATTTGGAATAAAATGTGTACATTATGGCAGACAGAAAAATTTGAATCATTATGACACTACTCCAACTGTTCTGTTATGGTGGGGCAGCCTTAATTTATGGGCTCTGAAAAGAAAGGCTAGCTTACAAATTAGGGGACATTTAGACCAAATTTTTATCATATATAATGGTGGAGTGCATTAGGGAAAATATGTCTTAAATGTTCCAGTATGTAGTTATGAGCTTTGTTTCATATCTCACGCTTTATCTTAATCATCTTTACTGTTTTTCTTCTTTTAGGTCCAGTTACTCCCACCCCACCTGTGGTTACGGTTACTCTACCTCCCCCTCCAGTAACTGTCACCACTCTACCTTCTGCCACCACAACTGTTCGCCGCCCTCCCCTCACCACACACCCTGTGGGGGCTATAAACCAAGTGGGACATGACCCTCCTACTCCAGGAACTCGTCGCCCACCCCCTTCCAACCAGCATTCACACCCTGAGGTCTTCTGTCCTGCCCGTGAGGAGAGGAAAATCCAGTGGCCAGCGACTCAGCAAGGCATGCGAGTGGAGAGACCATGCCCAAAGGGCACTCGTGGTGAGTTGCTATCTGAATTAAGATATATGCATTTCCATCTCTAAGAATAGGTAAAAAATGACTATTGGCTGGGTTGTTCCAGCTTCTTGGAGAAGGATGATACAAGACTGTCAGCATGCCAGGTAGCCTTTAGTTATCGCCTGCTCTTGTGAACATAGAGGAAACAGTACACATTTGGCATGGTTTATCTCAACCAGTGAGGAGAGTTTGCATTAAAACTGCTGCTTTAGGCAGCATATACGATAAAAACTCTATTGGATTCCATGGGCTCTTGCCATCACCTTAAAGGGGAGGTTCACCAAGAGTCAGTCTAGGAAGCAGCAAACTGTGCAATGCACACTGGTATATTAATACAAGATAGCTTTACCTAAACCATATCCTTACCAGTTCCCAGTCCAAAATTTTATGTTAAATTCTGTTGGCTTGAAGTTTAGCATGTCACACAATCCTGACCTCTCCAACCATTTACAGAATGTACTCCAAGTTTCAGGGTTGAAGTCATATTGTAAAGGTCAGATTAGTAATTAAGCCAGGCAGACACTGGAGATCATGAAAAACATACCAGATAATGTTAGCCAAAAAGAGATTAAGTCGATGCTATCATGAGTCGTGTTCCAAACGTTCTCATCTTATGTGCACCGTTGCATGAAAAGGAAATAATTTATTCTTATTTTGACTCTTGATTTACAGATTCAGATTCGGCTTTAACCAAAGTGTTTTTGCAGAAAAATTGCATTCATTCACATAAATATTCACAAAGCAACAACACAGTCTGTGGTTTTGTAAAACTTTCTAAATAGTCTAGACTACGGTATGAAAGTTTAATTCTAACAAAAAATAATCTTGTGTGACTCAGTCTAAGTCTTAAAATTCTGAAAGAACCCTCTGCACACTGCAACACACCATCCCTAGCAAATCTTGCAATAAAAAAAATGGGGATTTTATAGTTCACATACATTGCAATACATGTTTAAGCTGGCCACCTGCATCAAAGTAATCCCTGCACTGGCCAGTCCTACCTTTCTTCTTTAGTCTAAAGCTTGCCACATAAGTGACAAGTTGATTGCAAATTCAATTTCATTGTTTATCAAAGTCACAAAGCAATATAAGTCACAATATGGTATCAACTGACTACAAGTAGATTGGATCAAAATTGTTCTGCTCAAACACAGCTGGAAAATCTGATCTATTTCAACAACATTTTTTAGTTTTTTTACCATTTCAATTCAGTCCTTAATACATAATATAGCTGTCCATTATTGCCAGGTTTGAAACCGGTTTCTAGTGGTCCAATGAACCCAGGGGCAAAATTGATCAGTTGCTGTTGATTACTTTCAATCATATTTGTTAATCCAGTGGATTAAAAGTTGTTGAAACTGAATATTTCAAGCTTTATGCTGGACATACACTATACATCCCATTCCAATCTCTCCGTTGTGAAATTGTGGTGGAAACCAATCAAAACTGGAAGACATTTTCAATCGTTTTTTGCCCCAATTTCCATCACTTGATTGAACCTGAGAAACAGTCTAGAGTGGTAAATTGCAGTAGATTCAACATGATTATTTTTTTAATTAAAAGCTGATAGAAAGCTTCTAAAATTGACACAACAGAATGTATGGGCAACATAAGAGTGTATTCATCTAAATCTGGCAGCTGGCCTCTACACTGAAGCAGCTCTGTTCACTTTATCCTGACTATAGAGTGAACATAGACGTCTTTTTATGTAATCCTTATGAACACAGGCATTTCACTTTACCCATTCAGGTTCTCTTAATAACTAACCACTTTTCCTCCTCTATTGATACTCACTTTTGCTGCACTCTACTTCTGCCCCATTTATCTGTTAAGAGTCTTCAGAAACAACTAATGCTTTCAGGAATGGTGGAAGATCAGACCTCCCCTTTGTCCATAAATGCAGTGATTGGGCCTAAGTGGTCATTCGTCAGAGCCGACTCTGTCACATGGGGGAAGTGTCAATTTCATAGACAGAAATATTTTCATCATAGTTTTTGTCAGCTGCATGTTTTCAGTAATGAAAACTAACCAAGAATCAAATTAGAATTTAGTCAATTGAAGAAAATTATGACCAAAATCAATTCCTATTTTTATTTAGTCGACTAAAATCGAATGGGTTTAGGTAAATTGTAATGCATTATTTAAGCATATTTCTAGAATTTCCAAACTTATTATTTACTCCTGGAGTAAAACTCTAATAACATGTTATTTTTTATGGTATTAAGGTTTGAACATGCACTACAGCACTACAGACACAGATTAGCTGTTGTGATATATATAACGTCATTATAAATAAAACCAAGTTTTATGCACAAACAAAAATGTTGCTTTTTGACAAACAGAAATGCAGCTTTAAAATAAAAAAAAACAAAAAAACTGTAAACTCTATTGGCTGTAATGCCAGGCTGCAAGTTGGGATGGGGAAGTAAATGGGAGTGAGGGAGAGCACAGGACAGAGAACTGGACGGTCTGGGGAGGCTGTTATTTTACACTGCTAAGCACTGCTACCTTGCTGGGAGGGGAAACACTCGCCAAATCACATCCAGACAGACATGAACCTGATGGAGGAGTTCCTCTTCTGTGGTTTGCAGGGCATTGTTCCAGAACTCCTAAGCAGACAGAGGGAGCCTGCATCTTTTAGCCAATACAACTTTCCGATAGAGTCAGGGGGCTGAGGCTTTAACAAACAGGCAGAGCTCCAAGGAAAGCAGAATTTCAGGTGGGTACTAGAGATTTTAGTTGATTAAAATGTACTGGAGGTTTTAGTCAACTCAAATATGACTAAAACTAAAACAATTCAGATGACTAAAATACGACTAAAACTAAAATGTCATTTTTGTTAAAAGGACTATGACTAAAACCAAGTTGACATGTGATGACAAAATTAACAGTGCATTGGGGAAGGTTGCAGGTCTTTGTAAATTCCGATATGGATCTTACACCTGGATTAGACTCAGGGTTTTGGGACATTAACAAGGTGATGGTGGAACACGGGAAAGGTTGGTCTAAAAAGATGACTTTTACTTTGCCCTGAATAGGCAGACTCACTTTAAAATGGTATGGTGATGGCAGATTTTACACATAACATCTTTTAGGTCACTGGTTACACCTGAAACAGAATATGTAAGGTGTTTCGAAGCATTTCCATGGCTGCAACTTGTGATATCACAAGCAGACAGCGGGGGGGAGCCAAAACCACTGCAGACATGCCCACATTTATTAAGACCATTGGATCCCAGGCTGCAGATCCTTCTTCTGGAGGGAGCTTTTCAAGCATCGAGAAGCTTTGACTGCTGGTGTCCCATAGATAATAAATTGTCTCCGATCCCAGCCAAAAAAGGGCAGATCAGGCGACTGTCATTTAATGTCTGAAGACATCTTAATGTGTATCGAAAGCAAAAAATTCTATTTTTAATTTTCATATAGCGTGGGGAGTGATTAGAACCACTTTAGGGTTTTTATTGCTGTCTGTAGGCGATTTAAGCTCTCTATTCGCCCTGGTGATTATTGTCACCAGGACAGAAAGTGATAGAAAATCAAAACGTTATCTTATGGTTATCACTGGAACAAAATGGAGAATACATTTTTCAGTCGGAACACTTGTTCCAGTTGACAGTTGTATTAGAGGGAATTTCCCCCCTTTGGGGAGATTTTCTCTTACTTGCTGTTGAATCTCTAGGACGGGAAGGGAAATCTCCCCAGTGGAACACAAACAGCAAAATCAAAAGCACACAAAAAAAGAAACTTTTAGCCATTCTCTCTAAAAATTAAAAAAAAAAAAAAAAAAATATATATATATATATATATATATATATATATATATAGAAACAGCTTTAGAATTACCTTATAAGCCTGTACAGATAGAAGGGGTCTGAGGTGCCCCCACACTGTAATGTAGCAATTTAAAGATTTTGTATTATTCCTTTTGTGAAAATTCACACAGTAAAGCCCCATACACAATAGCTCTGCAGGGAGATCGCTGTACTGACATGAGATTATTAGTACAGGATCTCCTCCTGAGCTCCTCAGTTTTTGTTCGTTCAGCCTGCTGGGTTGAACAATAAAAAACTTACAGTATGTATCAGGCTTAAGGCTGTAGCTCCATAGAAGCTTTTTTTTTTTTTTTATCCATATACGCTGTTGTTCATGCCGTATGAGGACACTTGAAGGCCATGATTCAATATAACAAACCTCTCTGTTTTTAATGGAGATAAGAGCTTAGAGAGAAGCAAAGAATGCCTCTAAAATGGATGAAAATGTCCACAATCATGAGCCTCACCATCCATTTTTTGTTACCGCCACAAGACAATGACACAAAATATTTGCATGGCTAGCATTATTTAGGGACCAAACTGGATGTCATTATCATTTTCATTAACACCACACAATAGAAGCAACCAGTCCAATATATACTACATCACAGATTTTGTTGAGATGACCGGGGTCCTTGCAGTACTTCATGACTGACAACATGCTTAAATCGCAACACTTTGCGAGATGAACACTGCGGGTCTTGGATGCACCATGTGATCGCCAATCACTGTGTACGTGGCCCTGTGCTTGCCACTTAAGTTTTGACCTGTCAGATAAAAATTTGCCAACAGCTGTGAAGTGTGGGGTCTACATGACGATATATAATTTGAATGTTTGGCTAACAAGAAGAAAATTCAACAAATTCTAGCTTCAAAAAATTAGCAGTTTTCTGCTGAAACGTGAAAGAACACAGCTCAGCACAGTCAGAAAGGCAGAATACGGAAATGCCCAAGAGCATCCACCCTAATGTAGAACAAACACAGTTTTGTTTATTTCTATATTTATGTATAGCAATATATGTTATTTAAAACTGAGCTCTGGGCAAATATAAAAACACATTTTAACCCTATTGTGTATTCTCCAAAAAATGTTTTTCTTATATGACTACCATAAATACCTGAATCTGTCTTGATAGTGGTCTATCCTGTTATAGAAACATTGAAAGGTGATGGCAGAAAAAGACTTAGTAGTCCATTGAGTCTGCCCATTTTTTATGTATTTATTTATTTATTTTGTATGGGTTTTTTTGTTTTTTGTTTCTTTTGTTTTGTTTTGTTTTTTGCTAACTTTTTTGTCTAAGTATACAGTGCCTTGAAAAAGTACTCATACTCCTTGAAATTTTCCACATTTTGTCATGTTACAACCAAAATCATAAATGTAATTTTATTGGGATTTTATGTAATAGACCAACACAAAGTGGCACATAATTGTAAAGTGAAAGAAAAATGATAAATAGTTTTCAGAATTTTTTACAATTAAATGTGTGAAAAGTGTGGCGTGCATTTGTATTCAGCTCCCCTGGGTCAATACTTTGTAGAACCCACTTTTGCTGCAATTACAGCTGCAAGTCTTTTTGGGGATGTCTCTACCAGCTTTGCACATTTAGAGAGTGACATTTTTGCCCATTCTTCTTTGCAAAATAGCTCAAGCTCTGTCAGATTGGATGGGTCTGTGAACAGCAATTTTCAAGTCTTGCCACAGATTCTCAATTGGATTCAGGTCTGGACTTTGACTGGGTCATTCTAACACATGAATATGCTTTAATCTAAACCATTCCATTGTAGCTCTGGCTGTATGTTTAGGGTTGTTGTCCTGCTGGAAGGTGAACCTCTGCCCCAGTCTCAAGTCTCTTGCAGACTCTAAAAGGTTTTCTTCTAAGACTGCCCTGCAGTTGGCTCCATCAATCTTCCCATCAACTCTGATCAGCTTCCCTGTCCCTGCTGAAGGAAAGCATCCCCACAACATGATGCTGTCACCACCATGTTTCATGGTGAGGATGGTGTGTTTAGGGTGATGTGCAGTGTTAGTTTTCCACCACACATAGAATTTTGCTTTTAGGCCAAAAAGTTCAATTTTGGTCTCATCTGACCAGAGAACCAATTTCCACATGTTTGCTGTGTCCCCCACATGGCTTCTTGCAAACTGCAAACGGGACTTCTTATGGCTTTCTTTCACCAATGGCTTTCTTCCCACCACTCTTCCATAAAGGACAGATTTGTGGAGTGCATGACTAATAGTTGTCCTGTGGACAGATTCTTCCACCTGAGCTGTGGATCTCTGCAGCTCCTCCAGAATTACCATGGACCTCTTGGCTGCTTCTCTGATTAATGCTCTCCTTGCTCGGCCTGCCAGTTTAGGTGGACGGCCAAGTCTTGGTAGGTTTGCAGTTGTGCCATACGCTTTCCACTTTTGGATGATGGATTGAACAGTGCTCCGTGAGTTGTTCTAAGTTGGGATATTGTTTTATAACCTAACCCTGCTTTAAAATTCTCCACAACTTTATCCCTGATCTGTCAGGTGTGTTTCTTGCCCTTTGTGATGCTGTTTGTTCACTAAGGTTCTCTAAGAAACCTCAGAGGGCTTCACAGAACAGCTGTATTTATTCTGAGATTAAATTACACACAGGTGGACTCTATTTACTAATTAGGTCACTTCTGAATGCAATTGATTCCACTAGATTTATTTAGGGGTATCAGAGTAATGGGACTGAATACAAATGCACGCCACGCTTTTCACATATTTATTTGTAATACATTTTGAAAACCATTTATCATTTTCCTTCTACTTCACAATTATGTGCCACTTTGTGTTGGTCTATCACATAAAATGCCAATAAAATACATTTACATTTTTGGTTGTAACATGACAAAATGTGGAAAATGTCAAGGGGTATGAATACTTTTTTCAAGGCACTGTAGATCTATGTTTGTCCCAAGCATGTTTGAAGCTATGTACTGTTGACTGTCTCACTACCTCTGCTGGAAGTTTATTTCAAACATCAATTACACTTTCTGTAAAGTAATACTTTCTAAAATTAGTTTCGAACTTCCCTCCAGTTAGTTTGAGGGCATGTCCCTGTGTTCTTGATTTTGGTTTCATATTGAAAAAACTGCCCTCCTGAACCTTATTTACCCCCTTGATGTATTTAAAGGTTTCAGTCATGTCTCCCCGTCCCTTCTTTCCTCTACACTGTACATATTAAGTTCCTGAAGTCACTCATGATATGTTTTATCCCCAAAACCTTTCACTATTTTTGTTACCTGTCTCTGGACTCGTTCTATCAAATCAATATCTTTTTGTAAGTGAGGTCTCCAAAATGAACACTGTATTCTAAATGAGGTCTCACTAAAGATCAGAATCAGGACCTCCTTCTTCCTGCTGGTGACCCCTCTAGTGATGCATCCTAGAATTCTATTCGCTCTGAGTTATGCAGACTGGGAGGGGGAAGTAGCTCTTAACCAATCAGGCTCTCTTGCTTTGCACAGTGCTGTGAGTGGCATGTTTAAAGGAAAGCATGAGGATGATCTCATCATCAGTGTGCAGCTGCTCCTATATGGTCCAATCACAAGCTGGGGTGGATCCTGTAAAAGGCTTCTACACCATGAGAACATGGCCTCATTACATTGATTATCCAATATATACACTTCAAGTTTAGTTTAGGTAGTCCACAAATAAGGGTATTCATTTTTCAGTCCACACAACCATCTTGCCAGATCTCACAAGAAACTGTTGCTTGGAATGCAAGGTCTGCATCTAGGTAGGAGCTATAAAACATCTGATGGCCATGAAAATATGTGTCAATCATTTTTTATTAACTTCTTTTTTTAAAGTCATGTGCTTATATTTCCTTCTCAGGCATTGCTTCATTCCTGTGTATGCCAACAGTGGCCATTTGGAACCCTCGTGGCCCTGACCTCAGTAACTGTACCTCTCCTTGGGTCAATCAGGTGGCACAGAAGGTGAGGACTATAGTGTTGTTATTTGCACAAAGAGTTTGTTACACAGTGATTTTCTTAAACGAGTTGCATTGTATTTGAGATAATGTTATTAATGCTTTTAATAATGTTGGGTTTCTAAGGGTTTCTTTTTCTCGAAATCATCCACTTTTGCATTTGTAATGGTTCTTTCAACAATGTCATCACCCTTTCCGTATTGTGCACTTCAGATTAAGAGTGGGGAGAATGCAGCTAACATTGCTGGGGAACTAGCCCGTCATACCCGTGGACAGATCTATGCCGGGGATGTCACATCTACTGTTCGACTTTTGGAACAGCTCGTGGATATTCTGGATGCTCAGTTACAAGCACTGCGCCCAATTGAAAGAGAGAGTGCAGGAAAGAATTACAACAGGGTAAGATTACCCATTTTTAATCTAACGTCATCCAGTAAACTTGGCTCAACTTTCTTCACTTGTTAGAAGATCAACTCTGATTGACCATGTTTGTCATTACTAACTCATGTTTCCTGACTACTGTGTAAGCCCCTCAACCCAATGTCAATCAAGTCACTTAGGAGTTAGGGTTAGAGCTACATGGGTGATTAAGTTTCTTTGCCACTAAGAGACATCTCCATTTGTTGGCTCTGATCTAATTGTCTGCAAACTGAAATCAAAGTGATTCTAATGAGATAACTGTCAACAAAAAGTTAAAGAGTAACTAAACCCATTGATTTAATGGCTTTGCAAAACAGATACAGTCAAGGCATGCTGTAAATGACAACTGTCACAGTTGGTTGTGCTCTCAACAGAACTATCAAGCCTTCAAATGACTGGTGTCATCACTGATCACATTTGAAGCACCATGGCAACTGCTGATCAAACAGAGGCTAAGATGGCAGCTTCCTTGGTTTTCTTAGGTTCCGTTTCTGAGTATCAGAAAGGTTTAATTGCCAGTGCAGCCCAATGCCCTGTACACACGATAGGATTTTCCAATGAAAAATGTGTGATAGGACCTTGTTGTCGGAATTTCCGACCGTGTGTAGGCTCCATCACACATTTTCCATAGGAATTTCCGACACACAAAGTTTGAGAGCTTGCTATAAAATTTTCCGTCAACAAAATCCATTGGCGGAAATTCCGATTGTGTGTACACAAATCCGACGCACAAAGTGCCACGCATGCTCAGAATAAATTAAGAGACGAATGCTATTGGCTACTGCCCCGTTTATAGTCCCAACGTATGTGTTTTACGGCACCGCGTTCAGAACGATCGGGTTTTCCAACAACTTTGTGCAACCGTGTGTATGCAAGACAAGTTTGAGCCAACATCTGTCGGAAAAAATCCATGGATTTTGTTGTCCGATCCTGTGTACAGGGCATTAGTCTTAAAGTATAAATACACTGCATCTAAGCACCGCAAACTTAAATTTTTTTTTTTTAAATTTCAAAGCAAACTCTCCATCCATCCACGTCTCCATGCTTAGTTTTGCTGAGAAATCACTTTTAAAAAAAACACTCCCCTAGCATTTCTGGTCGTGACCATCTTGAGTAAGAGCAGACGATTCATGTAGAAATTACTTTATGGAATCCATCTGCACTTAGCTCAGGCGTGCATGCAGGAGGGTGTGATTAACTGAGAAAACCCCTCCTCCTCTCCTGAAGATTCCTGGGATGTATGACATAATTTGCATAGGCCAGAAACCAGGAAGTAACTGAAGAAATGTAAAAAAAAAAAATTTAAAACAAGTAAATATAATATACTATCCTATCGATATACTAATGCCAAATCAAAAAAAAATTATACTGCGCTGTCCCTCAAATTAACCTTCAAAACAGTATGTCTGTGAAAAACAAAAACATATTTGTGCTGCTGCAACCACAAATGTGAGACAACCCCCACCTCAAATAGCTAATATGGAATAGGCTGCGCTGCTTAATAAGTGAACGTGATCATGATAGATTAGTATGACCAAACCAAGAACATTCCTAGTGATGAACAACACTAAAAATAAATGTAAAAAATTATAAACAAAACAGATAGGTGAATGCTGTTAGAACAGTGTAGACAGCACGATTCAAATATTGGATAAATGAACAAGATAAAAAATGGAAACTCAGAATCAAGGACCAAATATTGCTAATAAGTCCATATGATCAACAAACAGTCCTTATGGGAAAATCAACTTTTCTGGTGAAGGGACAGAGAAAATTGAGTACTACAATCAAATCAAGTCTGGTGAAGGGAGAAAGCACCAATCTTGAAACAAAGTGAGGATATGCACAGAAATGTCTCCCTGGGGAGCGTGATGGTATAGGAAGTTCCTCCACCTCAGACAAAAACGCCCCTTACCGGATAGTTAGATCTCCTGTCACAGAGATCGTGCAAGCGAGTGGCTGTATCCCCCAGCCACTGGGTCTCTGTTGAGAAGTATCTTAAGGTCCCCGCTCAGGAGTTCCCCACTCAGGAGTTCCACAGGATTAGGGTATTAATGCTCAGATCCCAAAAATAGATGAAAACAGAGATGCTCCATAGCGTAATACAGTTGTGGTTTATTTAAATTAAAAGATATAAGAAATGCACTTACAGTATAACAGGTAAAAAACGCCTTTAAAAACAATGTAAGCCGGCCGGCTCGCAGCTGCTGCCCGTGTCTTCCGGGATCAGCGTGGTGTGGTGGTGACGTCAGCACGCCGCTCCTCCCTACGCCGTTTCGACAAATCTGTCGTCTTCCTGGGGTACGGGCGGCGTGCTGACACACCACCTAAATAGGTCCAATACAAGGCATAGGAGACGCCCCCTTCTGAGATCAAGGCATCCGAAGCAGTCGCCGCCATATTTGAGTTGGGCGACCGGGACTTAAATTAGTTAATGTTGATTAAGAGAGTGAAGTTAAATTAAATTGGTTAAAAATAAATGATCATTTATAATGATTAATGAACGTCTTACAGCAATTTTACTGGACAAACAATGTTCTTTTGACGAGATATGGAAACCTTGGATAGATTATTTATCGAACTGTTTATAATCAATTCTCTATTGCTTGCATATTGTGTACTCCCCCCCCCCCCTTTTTATTTTATTTATTTATTTATTTATTTATTTTAGTATTTTCAATTGTTCTCTTTTCTTATTTCTCTTTTTTGAACTTTTCTTCACTGCTTTTTGGAGATGTCTTTCTTAAGATTTAAATTTATATTGAAGATATGATCTTTTAGAGTTGGATCCTTTTTAACAGTCATTTAGATACACTCTGTATATGTAATATTTATGCTTAAGATTCTTTATAGTTAATTCAACAACATTGTTGTTTATTTTTGACCATCTCGTATTTATATGACTGTAATTCTTCCTTTCTATCTGATATACCAATAAAGACTATTGAAATAGAGAGTGAAGTTCCACTTTAAGACCATTTGCAAGTAAAGGAACTCATAGCTCTTTGGATGATTGTAAACCAATTTTTTTTGATTTTGAATTAAATTCTGAAGAGATTCTTAAAAATATCAGCATGAAACTTGGCTAATCAGTCTATCAGCTGTGTTTGTTTTTTTCGAAGTGGTCGCTACTGTTTCCGTCATGCAGAAGATGCCTGCTAGGTCACGCTCTCATGATACTAGTGTGTACACAGATCTAACAATAAGTTTGTTTAACCTTTGAATTGCAGAGGCCCCTTCGTTCTCAATATAGTAACTATGGCCAGCTTAAGATTCTTACAACTTGTGTCACTGACAGGAGGCTCAAGTATCTGCTCTACAGTGTGTGAGCTTAGTAACACAATGGGAGCGCAGTAGGGTCTGTGACAAGCTCAGTCCTGTAGGAATGATGATTAAGCCTATTAAGTCCATTAGCTCTGAGCGAAGTTCAGTATCATGGCAACAGCCAGCTTTGAGCAGAGCCATATAGATTTTACCGATCCACATCTAGCTTTATGATTGTCATTGGCAGCTTCGTGAGTTACAGGTTTGGAAGGGCTGTCTGCCACCGCTCACCCTCCATGTTTGTTTTACAGATGCACAGGAGAGAAAGGACCTGCAAGGACTATATTAAGGTAACTGCAGAATCCCTCCCTGCCACCTAAAAAAAAAAAATAATAATAATAAATAATTAACAAAATGGAAAGTAAATAAACAGGGGAGAAATCCTAATCAAATCAATATTTGGTGTGACCACCCTTTGCCTTCAAAACAGCATCAGTTCTTCTAGGTACACATGCACACAGTTTCTGAAGGAACTAGGCAGGTGGGTTGTTCCAAGTAGACATGTGCACTGCCAAAAAATTTGTTCGTTTTTGTTTCATTCGTTTGTTTTTTTTTTTCATTTTTTGGGTCATTCATTATGATCGCAATTCGTACATTCGTACATTCGAACATTCGAACATTCGTACATTCGTAAATTCATAAATTTGGACATTCAGAAATTCGTACATTCGAACACTCGTACATTCGTAAATTCATAAATTCGTACATTCTTACATTGGAACATTCGTACATTCGTAAATTCATAATTTCGTACATTCAGAAATTCGTACATTCAGAAATTCGTACATTCGTACATTCGAACATTCGTACATTCATAAATTCATAAATTCATACATTCTTACATTCGAACATTCGTACATTCGTAAATTAATAAATTCGTACATTCAGAAATTCGTACATTCGCACATTTGTACCAATGTGCAAATGTACGAATTTCCGAATGTACGAATTTATGAATTTCGTACATTCAGAAATTCGTACATTCAGAAATTCGTACATTCGTACATTCGACCATTCGTAAATTCATAAATTCGTACATTCAGAAATTCGTACATTCGCACATTCGTACCAATGTGCGAATGTACGAATTTCCGAATGTACGAATTTATGAATTTCGTACATTCAGAAATTTGTACATTCAGAAATTCGTACATTCAGAAATTCGTACATTCGTACATTCGAACATTCGTACATTCGTACATTCGGAAATTCGTACATTCGCACATTCGTACATTCGTAAATTCATACATTCGTAAATTCGTAAATTAGAAAATTTGTATATTCGTAAATTCGTACATTTGAAAATGAGAAAATTCGGAAATTTGTACATTCGAAATTTGAAAATCGAAAAACCCAAAAATTCTAAAATCTGAAATAGTAACTAACTATTAAATTATAGGTATTGCAATTTCCTTTTAAATTTGGCTGTTAGTGAACGTAACAAATACGAATTATCTGAAATAACAAATGCTGCATCTAAACAAATGGAACGGAACACATTAATAATAATAATAAAAAGTTTTTTTTATTATTATTATTATTGTTATTTATTATTATTAATTCATTACGTTCCATTCGTTTGGATACGGCATTCGTTATTTCTGATAATTCGTAACTTCGGATAAATTTGTAATTGTTACGATCACAGCCAAATTTGAAAGGAAATTACAATACCTATAATTTAATAGTTAGTAATAGTTAAGTAATTATTAGTTAATTATTATTGCAGATTTACAAATTTACAAATTTACCAATTCACTAATTTACTAATTTACCAATTTACTAATTTACGAATGTACGAATCTACGAATGTACAAATGTACCCATTTACACATTTACGAATGAATGAATTTACAAATGTACACATTTACGAATGCACGAATGTACGAATTTACAGATTTTTCGAACATTCTAATTTACAAATATTCGGAAAAATTCGTTAGACGGGTTTTCGTTAATTCGGATATTTCCGAATTGACAAATTTGTTGAAATTCGTTAAAAAGCGAATTCGGAACGAAATGAATTGCACATGTCTAGTTCCAAGACACAGATCTTCTGTGGATGTAGGCTGCCTCAAATCCTTCTGTCTCTTCATGTAATTCCAGACAGACTCCATGATGTTGAGATCTTGGCTTTGTGTGGGCCAAACCATCGCTTCCAAGGACTCCTTATTCTTTTTTACAATGAAAGATAGTTCTTAACCGCTGCCATAGCGTCCACCGCACATTTACTGCGGCAGGGCGGCCCGCCTGTGTGAAACTACGTACCCACTCCCACTGTGATTGGATACAGCGGGAGCCAATCAGCGGGTCCGGTGGAGGCGGTGTTCGCAAGGACCCGCCAATCATTGACAGGAGAGGCAGAACGGCGGTCTGCCTATGTAAACAAGGCAGACCGACGTTCTGTCAGAAATGAAGATGGAGATCTTGTGTTTCTGCTAAGCAGGAACACAGATCTCTCTCGTCCTCCAGTTAAGCCATCCCCCACAGTTAGAAAGCACTCCCTAGGAGCACACTGAAAGTGATTGTAAAGGCTCTTTTTTTATTTTTTTAAATAACAAACATATCATACTTACCTCCACTGTGCAGCTCGTTTTGCACAGAGTGGCACCGAACATTCTCTATGTACAAGGAAAAGGCGCAAAAAAACTGGAAAATATCTAGCAACATCACAATAGGCAGCAAACAATTTTAGAAACTACAATGTTAAAAGATACATGTGCAATGTAAAAAGGAAAAATCAGCATGAATAGTCTGGAAAAAAAAAAAAAAAAAAACTGGAAAATATCTAGCAACATCACAATAGGCAGCAAACAATTTTAGAAACTACAATGTTAAAAGATACATGTGCAATGTAAAAAGGAAAAATCAGCATGAATAGTCCATTAAAAGTCCATGTAACAAATCTATGTAAAAAGGGATAAGTGTATAGTCCACAAGCAGGGCTGCCTTCCAGGGAACTGAAACCAAGCTCCAGAATCTATAGAAAAAACACAAGGAAGGGAGGCGCCTCTGGGTGTAGTATAAAAGGCTGTTTTAATTGTTAAAAGCAATGTACAAACAACTCATATTTTAATAGTGTAAACAAAGCATCTAGGAAGCCAGAGGAATGATCCATCATGGGGCAGTTCATCTAGTGAGTCACAGTGGTGCTGGCAGGTCTGCGTGTAGCTCCTGGTATACCGCTAATGCCGGCCGCGGTGATGATGAAAATCCAGGTGAGGCTTGGAACGCAGATGGAGGGCAAGCGCCACGTGGCGTGCAATTGTCGGAGGTTCCTCTGAGCTTGATGAAGGAGCGCGGCTACCAGAATATCGTAGCCCGTACGCTCAAGAAACGCGTCACGGCCCTTTGACGTCACAGCCTGTGCGCTTGCCCTCCATCTGCGTTCCAAGCCTCGCCTGGATTTTCATCATCACCGTGGCCGGCATTAGCGGTATACCAGGAGCTACACGCAGACCTGCCAGCACCACTGTGACTCACTGGATGAACTGCCCCATGATGGATCATTCCTCTGGCTTCCTAGATGCTTTGTTTACACTACTAAAATGTGAGTTGTTTGTACATTGCTTTTAACAATTAAAACAGCCTTTTATACTACACCCAGAGGCGCCTCCCTTCCTTGTGTTTTTTCCACCGAACATTCTCTTCTGGGGTCCCTTGGTGGCTCTTGCGGCTCCTCCCTGCATCAGATAACCCTGTAGGAGAAGCTCTCTTCTGGGGGGGTTACCTTGTGGGCGCGCTCCCGAGTCCAGCATTTGCATCTATAGACACGAATGCCAGACACGGCCCCGCACCCCGGTGCCTGCGTCATTGGATTTGATTGACAGCAGCGGGAGCCAGTGGCTGCGTTGCTATCAATCTATCCAATCAAGAGCCAAGAACCCTGGGCAGAGGAAGAGCGCGTCTCCGGCGTGTGAAATTCCAGGGCTCGGGTAACTAAAATGGGGGGCCGGTCACTGCCAGGTGTTTTTTCACCTTAATGCATAGGAAGCATTAAGGTGAAAAAACACGAGGGTTTACAACCCTGCTATGCGGGTGCACTGTTTGCCACCCCCCCCCCAAAAAAAAAATTACCGCCAGCTGCCACTGCTGGAGAGATAGAGGTGATGGCTGTATTTTAACTTGAACCACAAATTGCCTTATGACTCTTCTCAGCAATTGTGTACCACCCAGCCTCTACAGTTCCACTGCTACAGTATAGCTGCAAGAGCATTTACGTGCAGACCTGGCAAGTGAAAATTGCATCTACTCATGAGCCCTTTATCTCTTTAAAGAAGTTTATTTGGAGATAATTAGGCTCAGTTCACACTGCCGCGACTTCGGATTAGACTTGTGAGACCCCAAGTCACATGACATGTGAAATCCTATGTTAGTCAATGAGAACTGTCTTAATTAACACTATTGAAGGTGCTCGGACTTTAGAAAAGGTTCCAAGGTGCAGTATAGCTGGAAGAGCATTTACGTGCAGACCTGGCAAGTGAAAATTGCATCTACTCATGAGCCCTTTATCTCTTCAAAGAAGTTTATTTGGAGATAATTAGGCTGGGTTCACACTGCCGCAACTTTGGATCAGACTTGTGAGACCCCAAGTCACATGACACGTGAAATCCTATGTTAGTCAATGAGAGCTGTCTTAATTAACACTATTGAAGGTGCTCGGACTTTAGAAAAGGTTCCAAGGTGACTTCTATCTAACTTGTGCCCATAGACTTTAATGGAAGCTGCCTCCAAGTCACATCCTCATCTATATCGATGTGATTTGGATCCAGCATTACAAGAAGATTACCCAGGCATTCCCTGAAAGTCGCTTCAAAGTAATACTCAAGTCACATCAAGTCACCAGCAAGTTCTACGGCATGGCATTGGAGCCAAACTTGTGCTGGCCTTCTGTTTTTTCAGTGTATTGATGCACGTTGCACTTTGCTGACAGGCAGATATCATGCGTTGTGTCGTGTTGTGCTGAAAAAAGTAGAGCTTGCTCTACTTTTTTTCCCACCCCAAACCAGCGCATATCAATGCAGTTCACTAGTGTGACCTGCTTCCATTTACATTATTTTTTACCTTATTTTTTTCAGGCCTCGCACTTTCATGCATTGAAAAAAATGTGCCAACGTATCTGGTGGAGGCAGTTGTAATAGAGTTTTCATTATCTCTGACGCCCATTTTATACGCAGTCATGTTTTGTGTGTGTGTATTTTCTATGGAACAAGCAGGTCTTGCACAATCAGTCATACTTAGCTTGCATATGTTTTTCATTTAAAGGCGGTGGTGGAAACAGTAGATAACCTCTTACGCCCAGAAGCATTACCCTCATGGCGAGATATGAATGCCACCGAGCAGGAGCATGCCGCTACCATGTTACTGGACATATTGGAAGAAGGAGCTTTTCTAGTAGCTGACAATGTCAAAGAGCCTGCCCGCTTTCAGACCGCTCGGACTAATGTCGGTAAGCCTGCTAAAAGCCCAAGATTATTCTTATTTTTACATTTCCTTCTAACAAATTTGTTGGTGTGCATACTTCCATTTCTCAGTTATACTGTATATATATCATTATTTTCTGTTTTCATTCTGTTTTATTTTTTGTCTTTGGGATAAAAAAAAAAAAAAGTAAGTTGTACTCCATGTTGTTCCACACTACAGAGCATTAATTAGTATATCTAGAGACTAACCTTATTTTTTATTTTTTGAGAGTAGGGATTAGAATCCCTGTCAAATCTGCATTGTTGCCTGTACCCTCCTGGGTAATGACCAGTGTTAATTTTGACTTAAATTTTCAATTTCAATTTAGCCATAGTCTTTTGACTAAAATACCATTTTAGCTTTAGTCGTTTTTTAGTCTTCTGAATTGTTTTAGTTTTAGTTGTATTTTAGTCAATTTCCACATATAGGCAAATAATACAATTCCCACACTGGTTCATACCATGCACTGCAGTTATACTCAACCATGTTTCTCTTTTGGGTTGGAATTACCCCATTCCTAAATGGTCCTTGAAATTTTTCACTTGCAGAGCTGGTATCAAAGGCCTAGGTCCTACAATTTCAGCAACTTGAGGTTTGGCCAAAAGAATGTTTTTGGAATGTTTCCAATACCTTATCTTTATGGACCTTTTTTGTGCACTGGTGCGCAATCATGTTGGAACAGGAAGGGGACATCCCCAAACTGTTCCCACAAAGTTGGGAGCATGAAATTATCCAAAATATCTTGGTATGCTGACGCGTTAAGAGTTTCACTGGAACTAAGGGGCCAAGCCCAACCCCTGAAAAACAACCCCACACCATAATCCCCCCTCCACCAAGTGATTTGGACCAGTGCACAAAGCAAGGACCATAAAGACATGGATGAGTGAGTTTGGAGTGGAGGAACTTGACTGGCCTGCACAGAGTCCTGACCTCAACCCGATAGAACACCTTTGGAATGAATTAGAGCGGAGACTGCGATCCTGGCCTTCTTGTCCACATCATTGCTTGACTTGACAAATACGCTTCTGGAAGAATGGTTAAACATCCCCATAGACACACTTCTAAACCTTGTGGACAGCCTTCCCAGAAGAGTTGAAGCTGTTATGGCTGTAAAGGGTGGGCCAACTCAATATTCAACCCTACGGACTAAGACTGGGATGCCATTAAAGTTAAAGCCGAGTTCCACCCATATTATAAAAATTTAACTCACTAGGTACATTCCTGCAAGCTGAACAACATTTGGCGATTTTTTTTCTTTACTTACTCTGTGTCGCTTGTTGCTAGGGTGTCTTGTGTATTCTGCCTCCTTCGTTATTTCCTGCAGCGCTTCTGCTCCTGGGAGATGTGTGTCATCGTTCCCAGGAGTCAGTGGGCATTAACGCAGGATTTCATTGTCTTATTTCAAAAAAGGAAGGGGGCGGGCACTTCCTCCGACGCCGCCCATTGTGATGGTAACCCGAGACAATCCCCGTGCTGCACCCTGTGTGTAATGCGCATGCGCAAGATCAGGAGGTGCATGCTGGGTATCCAGCAGCACCATATCCTGGAAAAGAGCTCTAGTGGGCTTCACATGCCCACAATCCAGATGGACCCACGCAGCACAGAAAAGACAAAGATTAGGGGAAAAAAAAAATGTAATACAACGGCGGATTTAGTAAGAACATCTATTAGAGAACTTGATTAATACCAGTAGAACAGGAGCCTTTAGAAAAAAAAGTGGGTGGAACTGCGCTTTAATTTGCATGTAAAGGCAGGCGTCCCAATACTTTTGGTAATAAAGTGTAAGGCTCCTATTGCTCCAAGGTAGTAGTGCTATACCACTAAACCACTGTGCTGATTATATATTATATTAGGTAGAGTGTAGGTCACATTGAGTTAATGGAGGAATGGAGGAATAGGTGTTCAGGCTGGAGTGGACACTAGATGGTATGCTCAGCTGTTAAACCTCCCAAGTGATTGGTTGCAGAGGCTACTTTGGTGATTCCTCTTTTGCGCTGAGACCAGACAGCACTTTTGGGGACACCTTCATTTTTAGTTTGTTACTAGGGCTAACTACCCTGTATACGCACAGCCAGCCAACAACTACATATCACTATTGTTAAAACATCAGTGGTGTCCTCAGCTGGTGGGCGGGACACCCTTTGTGTCGTGTCCTAGGTGCGGAAACATTTAGTCCCTCAGTGATAGCAGAGGCTTTTCAGTTTTTGAACTCCATTGGCAAACCATTCCACCCCCTCAAAGCTTTTAAATTGGATGCAAAAGAATGCGGATCAAGGAATAACACAACAGATTAAGTACCTCACTACCAGCCCCTGAAGAAGAGGTCACAACACTGATAAAACCTCGGGCTCTACTGTACAACTTTTCCTCTTGCTGGAACAGTTTTTGTGGGGATAAGTATATCGTTGTAATCTGTCTTACATTATTGCTGTATCATTACCATTGTGCATTCAGCATCCGCTTTTTCTTTGTTTTTTATTGATTGTCATGTCTTTTTTAACTTTTTGATTAATAAAATACGCATTTATTATTATTAATATTTTGTCTATATTGCCTTGAGACTCCTGCCCTCTAAAGTCCCATCAAGAGGAAATCCCCCATTGTGTATCTGTATATAGGGATGTGGGCAAGGTGTCTCTTTCCATCAAGTCCCGGTCACTAACCCATGTTTAGGTGTTGTGTTTATGACAGTTGACATCTTATTTCATGTGTACGATTGGATTTTTTTGGGAAAGGGATTTACAAGTTTTTGTTTTAAGTTTCTATATTAGGTGATGAAATAAAGTATATGTTTAGCTAAATTCCATTACACTATTTCCATTTTTGTTGATACTATTGATTTGGGAATTGGCATTCATTCAACGCTGATATACTGTATGTGTAATTTACTGTTGGTGTGGCATGTGGAGCTTTTTTAGTTTTCTCCTGATATATCTTTGTATGCTGTCTCTCTCGTTGATGGAAGTATATCTGTAAACTCTTAAACTCTTTGTGCTGGAAATGTATTTGTTTTCTGTTTCTTTCTCCCTCTCAGTTCTGGATGTGCCATGGTGATCTCTATTAATCTCCTTGGTGCTGAAGAAGTGTTTGCAAACTCTATATTTCGATTCTTCGTTTCTCGGGGGCATATCTTCAAATTGTTTGAACTTTTCCTAGAAATTATGATTCAGTTTACTAGCATAATTCATCCAACGCAGACAAGTTGTAGAAAAAAAAAATATTTGTTGAAGAGCAGAAATGAAGAAAGTTCTTAAAAAACGAGTTAAACAAAAAGCAATTCCGGTTGATCATTTTCCCAGAGCCAGAAGATAAGAACGGCACAGAACTTCACAAAGCTTCAGAACTTTTCTATAGGACATATTGGATTTCTCGGGATCTATTGTGTTAAACTGACCCCAGTGATATCTAAAAAAAAAATGGAACATCCATAAGTTGTTAAATACACAAACAGGAGTCTATGGATTCAGGTTGAAAAGTACTAAAAACTGCAAATTTCCTCTGTAACACTCAATATCCTCTGCAGGTGCATTGCTGGGATTGTAAAAGACCTGGGCACCTTTCGGGACCCCAAGTAGAGTAATAATTGCTTTAACAGTGCAAGAGGTTTAAAGGGGCATGCTTAAAAAAACCTGAGCCTCCTTGTAGCCATAAAATATGCTTTGATTGCTGTGTCACAAGCAAAAAGTCTCAAAGACATGTTTCAACTTTAGTACAATCTTTTTTATAAAATGAAAAGCTTCCCATTAAATATACTTTTGTACACTGAAACTCGACAAAGACCTAACACTTTGTCTGAGCCTAGCTTAAAGGATAATTTTACAGGAATAGTCAGGGCCAGCTTAGCGACCAGCAACTGTGTCCAGAAGTATGTAATGTACATTATAGCACAGGAGTGCTGCAATGCAGAGTGTTTCAGAGTGCATAAAACACAGAAAGTGGAGAGGTCAGAGTGTGGAGTGCAAAATGAAGGAAGTGCAGGGGTCAGGGGAATACCCAAACAAAAATGCAAAAATTCCCACCTCCTCCCACTACAAGAAATGTCCCCCTTGCTGGAATCCCCCACACAATCTTTGTCCCCTCAACAACCTAACAACCTAAAAAAAAAACCCACCCCCCCAAAAAAAATCCTCACCCCTCTCAATCCCCTCTCCTAGCAAAAATTCTTCTTCCTCCTCAAATCCCCTCTCCCAGGACAAATCACTGCCCCCCCCCCCCCGGATCCCCCCAGTACTAGACTCCAAACCCCCGTCCCACAAAACAGAAAAATCCATAGCACAAATTCTTCCCAAACTCACTTCCAGGAATAATTGCCCCCTCCCCCCCAAATTCCCCCTAGAAAAATCACCTCTAACCCCCAAATACCTCCTCCTAGGACAAATTCTCTTCCCACAAGCACAAATCCTCTTCCCTCAAGCACAAATTAACCCCCCCCCCCAAAAAAAAAAAAAAGAACAAATCTCTTCTTCCTGCAGAAATCTTCTTAACCCTCAAATCTACCTTCCTGCACAAATCCAAAAATTAAATTTTCTATCTCCTGTCTCGGAAGTGTTTCTGGCTATGATAACTGGCTTGTCTCTCACCGATGGAGGTCTGTGAGATAATACTCTCTCTCGTAATAGTGGAGATGTCTCTGTGTGATCTCTATAGCATTGTCCCCTCTCCTAATGTTGGTGATGTTTATGCCTTATCTACACTTCTCTCTGTCTCCTCTCTTAGTGCTCGAGGTGTCAGTGGTGAACACAGAGGGTCCTGTTTCTGAGCTGGTTTTCCCCCAGGACAATCACAGTGTGAGTTCCATCCAGCTTTCGGCCAACTCTATCAAGCAGAACAGTCGAAATGGTGAGATCCCTTTCTCAGGCTTACCACTGCATTTTTAGTTATATGAATGTATGTAAACCCTAACAATGATTTTGTTTTGTCTGCTCCCTTGTGGTATGTTAAATATATCATTGAAAGCGTTTTTGTTATATTTGTTCCAAAATCACCAGCTAGAAATCCATTGGGCTTACGATATCCTGCTGTTAAATCCCAAGCAGAGGTTTTAGATCTGCCCAGTGCACCTCTGTGAACTACAGAATGCCTCTCACTTATTTATAGAGATGAAGAGGGGTGGTCTGTAGCTTTAACACATTTCCTGTCCTAGGAACACTCTATAGCAGTGGTCTCCAAACTGGCCTGGGGACCAGATGCGGCCCTTTGCTTGTCTTTAACTGGCCCTTGGGGCACTATTCCTCCCACCGATGCCAACAATGGGACACTACTCTTCCCACTGACACCAACAATGGGACACTATTCCTCCCATTGACACCAACAATGGGACACTATTCCTCCCACTGACACCAATAATGGAGCACTATTCCTCCCACTGACACCAACAATGGGGCACTATTCCTCCCACTGACACCAACAATGGGGCACTATTCCTCCCACTGACACCAATAATGGAGCACTATTCCTCCCATTGACACCAACAATGGGACACTATTCCTCCCACTGACACCAATAATGGAGCACTATTCCTCCCACTGACACCAACAATGGGGCATTATTCCTCCCACTGACACCAATAATGGAGCACTATTCCTCCCACTGACACCAACAATGGGGTACTATTCCTCCCAAAGACACCAATGATGGTGCACTACTCCTCCCACTGACACTAACAATGGGGCACCATTCTTCCCACTGACACCAAAGATGAGGCACTACTCCTCACCCGCATACCAAAGATGGCATTGTTTTTTCCCTCTGGTGCCAGGACATTTTCTATAGCCAACAGTCTGGCCTCCTTAAAGTCTGACGGACAGTAAACTGGCCCTATGTTTAGCATGTTTGGAGACCCCTGCTCTGTGGAATCAGTACGGAAAGTGAGCTTTGTCACCCCAGGACAGGAAGTGTTTTACTGAATCTCCTGGTGAAAATAATATAAAAACCCTGAACAAAGAAATCCAGTGTAGCCACCACATCTAAAAACTGGTGAGCTACAATATATATTACATTTTTGTTCTTGGGTTTAGATATACTTTAATCATGGTCAACTTTGGAGAAGTTAAAAGAGAGAGTGAGACGTCAAAGCAAAAGAGGCAAACTACAGCTGGGATCTCACTACCAAAGTCTCTAAGACATTTAAAAAAAAAAGCATGTGATTCAACTGATTAACATCTACCAAAAGCTAATGTATCTGATTCGGGTGGACCGATCGTTGAATAAATTAAATGAATGAAATGACCCAAATTAATTGGCTTTAAAAGGAAATGCAGATCAGCAGTACAAAAAAGTGATTCATTAAACATACAAGTAGGTTGGAGGAGCTGGTCAGTTCAGTCTAGAAGCCAGGAGGCGTTTCTAAGAAGAAAGAGAACATATGCTTCCACTTGTAGCAATAGAAAAGGCTTTACAAAGTTGTGAGCAGATGCAATTATCAGAAGCATGGGTTGTTTGACTTCTGGGATTTGTACAGCCCTGATGTAATCTCTCAAAAACGGGTACTGGTATTTGTGGTAGGTGAGTTTATTGTATCTTCTGACATGATTGTATAGTATGTCTTTTCTGCAGGAGTGGTGAAGGTGGTATTTATCCTCTACAACAATCTCGGTCTCTTCTTGTCAACGGAAAATTCTACTGTACGTTTTGGGGGAGAGAGTGGCTCTACTGGACACTCACTGGTCGTAAACTCACAAATAATTGCTGCTTCAATGAATAAGGAGTCTAGCAGAGTGTTCTTGGTGGAACCCGTTATCTTTACCTTACCTCACTTACAGGTAATAGCAAAGACACATGCAAATAGGGAATTGCACCTAAAACAAGCTAAACTACTTATTATAAAATGCCAAGATCAATATATTAAAGAACAAAAAAGAAAAGGGCAAAGGTCCTCATTCACTGACCACATTTAGATGAAATAAAACACGTCTTTCAGGTTCATCCATTCATTATTTAAGACCTGATTTTGAGCCTATCAATCTAAAAATAACCCACAATTTAATACATTGAAGGTTTCTTTTACATATACTTGGTTTGCTGAAAATTTTGTAAAAAGATTGTATGGTGGAGAAGGATATGATGTATGGAAGATAAGCTACAATGGTACATTAGATCCTACTTATGAAGCGAGGCGGATAGGGTATAAGTGAAGTAAACCTCACATTTGCTTGGGGAGCATAAATTAAGCATGGAGTGAAAATCAAAGTCTATCTTTCTCTTCAAGTTAGGACATAATATTGCCAAATGGTATGTTCATCCACAAAAATGATTGCATGAATATATTATTCCGTATGTGTAGAGGTACAGCGGAGTGTGGATTGAACTGAATATGAATTTCAATATTTAGCAGGCTTTATAGATTAGAGGTAGATTTAATGTCAGTGAGTAATCCATAAAAGTTGGGGTGTTTTTAATTGTTCAGAGGGGCAGTTTTTATGTTTGATTTGTAAGATATACTAATATACTAATATGTTTAGTTGAGTAGAATGAAGTGTAAGTGTAAGGTGGTTCAAGCTGAGTAGAAAAGAAAATAGGCTAGTTGAAGATCCGATTAGAAGAGTAGAATGAAGGATGTTTTGGTGATCGGATCTTTCTCAGGAATAGAAATAGTTATAGTGGTTTAAGTAGGCATACAAGAGCCACTACCTGACTCCTATTGCCAACCTTTGCCCCCATTTATACACCTTTCTAAAGCCAGAATTATGGCAGGATTGCTTTTTCTCAGTAGCTATGAGTGCCTCTAACTACTGCCATTGAAAATTGACAGTTTCAGATCTGTTGGATGTTCAAAGCAGTATCTCCAATCTGAGACTCTCACAGCTGTGGTGGACAGAAGGAGGGCCTGTTTTACTGGCTTCTAGTAGGTCTCCAGTATGTCATGTGTGGGGTAGGGAGAAGTTAAAAAGAATGCTTAGAAAAGCACCAGAACACACAAGTTATTGCTTCTCCTCTGGATTTTTTTGTAAATTCAGTGGTCAGTGTACGTCTGTTATAGCTGGAAGATAGAGTAAGCAAACTGTACCATTGCCTCTTTTCATTTGTCTTTCAGTCTAAAAACCACTTTAATGCCAACTGCACATTCTGGAATTACTCGGAGCGCTCCATGTTGGGGTACTGGTCGACGCAGGGCTGCCGTTTGGTCCATACCAACAAGACTCACACAACCTGTGCATGCAACCACCTCACCAACTTTGCTGTGCTAATGGCTCAGAGGGATATGGTGAGAGTGCCATGATTGTCATTTAGTCTGCTAATGAACTGAGTGCATTTTAACTGTCTTTTTGAAGTTATTGTATTTGGTGTATTACTCTATAATTTTTAATTTTAATCTTTTTTCCTTTTTTTTGATTGTCTGAATCATATTTTTGCCATTTCCTAGCATAAATTGTTGACTTCTGCTTCTGTCGCCACTACTGTCCTATCTGTAGCATTATTAGGTCTTTTCTTGATGGCTCTACAGCATCAACAATCTCATATCTGACAGTGTTCTTTTGCCTACTTGTGTTTCTCAGTACCCAGGTCATATAAATGATTTGCTGCTCTCTGTCATCTCATGGGTGGGAATTGTGATCTCTCTGGTCTGTCTGGGAATCTGTATCTCCACCTTCTGCTTCCTAAGAGGTCTTCAGACTGACAGGAACACCATCCACAAGAACTTGTGTATCAGCCTTTTCCTTGTCGAGCTTCTCTTCCTCACCGGTATTGACAAAACCCAGTATCAGGTGTGCATTGTCTTTCTATTAACTTCGTTCTCACTCCTGCTATATGAACAAGGCTGCTTAAACATTGTCCTGTTGCTTATTTTTGTTATACTATACATCTCTTTCAGGTGGTGTGCCCCATCTTGGCTGGTCTCTTACATTTCTTCAGTCTGTCAGCCTTCTCCTGGCTTTGTCTAGAGGGTGTGCAGCTTTATCTCATGCTAGTGGAGGTGTTTGAAACAGAGCACTCTCGTCGAAAGTACTACTACCTCTGTGGCTACGTCTTCCCAGCCCTCGTGGTGGGGATTTCAGCAGCTGTAGATTACAGAAGCTACGGCACAGATAAAGCGTGAGTGGACTACTGTCCTTCTAATATTGGGTCTATCTGAGAAATAGTAGCCAGCTAGGTTCCTCCTTTTCTTAATGTTTAACGGATGTACAAAAGTGTACCTTTTACTCTCTGACAAATATAGTGTCCCACTATATACTCATATCTGCCTGATTTTTTTTTTTAAACTGGCTTTTAAGTGGGAACCTTATCTGCCTTTTCTTATTGGTTTAATTTTTATTATAAGATGACCATTATCATCTGCATCTCTTTAATCTTCAAGACTCTTTAAGAGTATCTAAAAAAATAAAATAAAACATCTGTTGCAGAGGATGCCTGTAATTTGACTTTGTGAACCTTTGTGAATATTTTTTTCAATAAGGAAATCACAAAAAAGTGGAGTTTGGAAAGTGTTCTGTACACAGATAGTGCACGGAACACTCTTGGTTTCCATTGTTTAATGACGTTACATTTCTTTGGCAGCTCTAGAAAAATATAGCAAGCTAAAGAGTGAAATGCAAATGCTATTATTAAAGAATTAAAGTAAACTTGTGCTTTGGTCACACAGGGCAAATCAACCTATTCACCTAAATTTAGCCCTGCCAGCAGCACATACTTCCTTTCACTCCTCCGCTGCTCTGTATAGTCGCCAGTAATAGAGGAAAGTCCCATAAGTCACCATACTAGTAGCATAAAATATGGCTATGGACTCCTTCTGTGATAATGCTGATTAGCCCAGTGCTGTCATATGGAGTGGGTCACAAGCTTTTGCATTATTAAAAGTACTCTGTATTTCCTTTGGCTCCTGTAAATTAATTGAGCATTGGGGAGGCTAATGAATGGTAAGAATATGTTGGACGGAGAGGATGGAGGTTAAAGATTAATTTCAGGCATCAGCATGTTATGGATAGTTACATATGTCTAGCTTGGACGAAAATAACTATATATACAGTATATGACATTACATTGGTCCAGCTATGTATATGACATACCTGGCTGATGCTGCTGGTAGCTGATCTTTGCTTGCCTCTGGGTCCCATGCCAATCATCTGTCTTGCTGCATTCTGAGCACAGTAGGTCGGCCATTCAGCACAGGCAACTTTCGGAGAACGCTTTGCATCTTCTGAATGTATAAAAAGCATTCCCTTATTGGATGAGGTGGGGAGGTGACATCACACTCTCCACCTCGGCTAATCAGAGAATGCTTTGCATTCATTCAGATAATGCAAAGCAATCTCTGAATGGCACCCGTGTGCCTGTATTCATAAGACATCAGGCTGACCATTCCACATGGGATCCAGAAACAAGTGGAGATCACTGCGGTAGCAATGTCTTCTTAAGTGATTTCCAGCTTCCAGCATCATCTGCCAGGTATGTCATATACATATATATGTACATATATAACTGTAACTGTGTATAACATGCTGATGCCTCAAATTATTCTTTATAGCAATTACATTTCTTGCGTTACAATTGTGTATAATATATGTGTTTTATATTTTATTCTTGTGAAAATGGAGTTCTCCTTACGATGACCATGTGTGAACTTTCTTTACCAATGTTTACCTGCTTTTCTCATTCTAATAGGGCAATAGTCTATGTTTCCTCTTGACTATCTTATGTAGTTTATTGCCTGTCTCATATAGTTTAGCACTAGGTGCTAACTTTCTTCTTTTGTAATCAGTGTCTGACTATGGGTTCTCTGCTCTCTAACATTTATGTATCCTTCTTTTTCTCTGTCTTTGTGTCTGATACAATCTCTAGACATATACCTCGTTTTCTGTCTCTCTAGCTGACTTTGGGGAAGTGTGTTTATCTCTCATTAGCCAGCTATCTGGATGTGACTGTGTCTCTGCTCTTCTATCAGTGCCACTGACTGTTTTCCCATTTCTCTCTCTGTCACAGTTGCTGGCTGCGGGTTGATAATTATTTCATCTGGAGTTTTATTGGCCCGGTTTCCCTTGTTGTTGTGGTGAGTGATGATATTGTTGTCTTCGGCTTTCTCCTTCTCTTTAAGTCACTGTCTAATTCCCCCCCCCCCCCCGAACCTGCTCTGTCCCATGTGTGCTCCGATGTTGAGCTGCTGCACCATTTCCGGCTTCCTATAACATTCTGCAGCTGGGTTATAAAAGCAGAAGCAAGAAAACTGGAGTAAAGGTAGATAAATTATTTATATGCATCAGTCAGATCCTTTATTATTTTTGTTCATTTGGGTCTGATTGGTTGCTCTAGGCAGCATCCCCTTCTTTGTCCAGTTTTCATAAACTTTTTCTTCTGTCCTGCTACTACTACCAATGCTACTACTACCCCTACTACTCTTTGTACTGGATCTTGGCACTTTCCTGTTCTTTACAACACTCCAATCTACACTGTAATCACAATTTCTAAGCTGACCATACATGTACATGTGTCTGTGCATTACACATCTTTGGTAAATCTGGAGGGAAATGTTCTAATGTACAATAAGGCTGTAATGTGCAAGGCCAGCTTAAGAAGGACCAAAACTATAGAATAGGAGCCCAAAAAGGCAAGTACAGGACAGTGGACTAAATAAATCAACAGTATTATCTGTAGACTCAATGAACCTGATCTTTTCCTTGTTATGGACTTACCATAGTTTGTTCTGCACTATGCATCTATATGAAGGCAGCCATCTTGGTAGAGGAGCAGAGCCTTCCTTCTTCATGTCAGAGGTGCCCCCCTGATGACCGGTGGTCTAATGACTGGTGAGAGAATATCTGAAAAGCAGCAGGTGAGGTGCAGAATGCACAGATTACAGAATAAATAAAGCAGGGAGATGCTTGTCTGCCGGTCCTCATGTTCATCCTTCCTCTCCAGTAAGGAGAACGCTGAACAGTAGCATCATCAAAACTCGCTCCAATTCCCATGAGACTTTTTTGAGACCCATGAGAGTTTTCAGAGCCACAGTGCTTTCACACTGCAAATATACTGCTTTTAGGACTGGGCACATTAAGTGCACTGAAATCTTTCAGGAAGAATTGAAGAAAAAATTGATTTTTCAGAGCACAAGTACTGCTTAGAACTAATTAACAGCTCTTGATGTTTCCTATAAGATCGCCAATCTTCACATTTTGAGTTCAGGCCCTAAGGGGTCAGGGGTTCTGTCTTGGCTGCTACAACCACTACATTTACTGAGGCATGGTCCACTTCAGGTCTAATTAAGTTTCCACTACTTTACATCTAGCCCTGCTGTACTGCTACATCTTTATCTGCTGTACTAGTCCTGCATATCATGATGTAATAATACAACAGATCAAGATGTAAAGTAGTGCAAAGTTAAGTGGACCTAAAGTGGACCATGTCTCAGTAAAGGTAGTGGTGGCAGCAGCCAAAACACAACCCCTGACCCCTTTAGGCTGCATTTACACTTGCATTTAGGGCCATTATCAGATTCCTGCAGCAAGAATCTTCAGATTTCTTCAGCTGGTATCACAGGTAGTTGAGCCAGGAAGCCTATACAAAGCAATGACAGGCCGACAGGAACCATGGCTGTCCACCGCTGTTCACATGTATCGGCACATCTAGCAGTTACCTGCAGTTAGGGACAGATGATGAACCTTGGATTGACACAGATTGTGTCCAGGACTAATTGTCAATCCCTAAACCTCAGGTAACCACTGGATGTGTGGATACATGTGAACAGTGGTGGACAGCCGTGGCTCTTGTTAGCCTATCTTGGCTTTGTACAGGCTTCCTGGTCACACCTGTTCACAGCCACCTGTGATTCCAGCTACAGAAATCCGAAGATTATTGCCGCAAGAATCTGCTGTCTGTCCTAACTGCAAGTGGGAATGAGACCCATCATGGAAATATTATGCATACATATTTCATTATTGCACTACTGGAAGCAATGTCATGATGTGATTATCCAGTTACCAAATGAAAGCTTTCTATTTTAATATTTTCATGTATATCGCCCAGCATATAGCCTAAAGCTTTAGCATACAGGAGACATATAGTCATACAAAAAAAGGAGACAAATGTCAAATGCATGTTGAAGCTTAAATGCCGCCAATTTTTTATTTTATTTTAAATGGAGTGTGTAAAGCTTAGGATCTTTGTTAAGTTTTATATGCCTTCTGTGTCCCATCCTTCCTGTACTGTGTAACATCAAGAGACACAGACAGCCGTAAAATCCTTACTTAGGTTTTAACCCTTCCCCAGTTTACTAAATTTGTTTTCAATGCTGTGTAGGTCCTCACTGGGGAGATTTCCCCTTACTTTTTTATCTAACACACTTCAAATAGACAGAAAATGAGAAAACATCTCCATAATGAGTACACAGACAACTATAAAAACCAGACAGAAGTTGCAACCCTTCCCCACGCCATCCAAAACGAATACAATTTGACTAAAACTTGGCTTTAAGCTTACATTCTACTTGGGAACATACAGAACATAATTCTAAATTCTAATAAATAAAATTCTCTCTATCAGTGACTGTATGTCAAAATTGTGTTATGATAATGTCTTTAGGGCTTGTGTCACTAGGCATATGCGGCGTGCTTTCAAGTACATCTCAGTTGCATTTGAGATCATGGAGGACCCATTCACTCCTGTGGGGAATGCATCTTCATGCGTTGAGATGTGTTGCATGATGTAGCCAATTAAATAAATGGTTTGCAGTGCACAAAAAAAGTCATGCTGCAATGTGTGTTGTGTTGTGTGGTAACGCTGCAGCATTCTAAAATAAAGAAGAAGAAATACATACATTATAGAATATACTGTATTTCACATGGAAAAATTACACAGTGTGTGGAAAAAGCAAAGGAAAGGGAATAGTTTTGACAATACCTTCCATGCAAATGGCAGGTACTGTTAAAATACAAAACAGGTCTTTCTGTTTCTGAGTTTTCTCATTGACCTCATAAATCTCTATTTTCTTTACCCCTTATCAACAAGAAGAAGCCAGGAGCAGGTTTGTAGAGAAGATGGGAATACTGGGACTTGGGTGGCAAAGTGTAGGGCAGGGAGTACCCTATTTCAATGTGTTTCCCATAAACATGTCTTTGTAGGCAGACTTAACCTTGGAGTTATGAATTAAGGGTTTGTTTTTAAGGCTTAGGTTAAGGGTTAGGACTCAGACAGGGAAGAATTAAGTGCTAGGGTATGTTTTATAATAGGTATGACAGGTTAGTGACACCAATGCTGGCCATACACTTATAGTTTTTTTTGTTCAGCTCCATCCATGCAGATACATCATGGATGAACAAATCTCCTGCTGTGGCCATTGTATTTTGACAGCTGGCCCCACCAGAACAGTGGCTATCTGATTGGATCCAGTCACTGTTCGGTGTTCTGCCTGGGGAAAACAAAACAAAAACTCAGCAGCTACAAATACTGTAGCTGCTGACTTTTAATATATGGACACTTACTTCTCCAGGGAGACAACGATGTCAGCATCCCAGCTGATTTTCAGATAAGCTGTTTGGTGCTGCCTGCACCATTAGTCATAAGGGAAACCGGCAGTGAAGTCTTTCGGCTTCACAACCAATTCTCTACTGCACATGTGCAAAGCGCGCTGTGCATTCTAACTGGCCCGGCGGTGGCGGAAGGAGTAGGGGTGCTGTCTCCCAGATGTGGGGAAGGATACCTGTCAAAAACAGGTACCTGTAACCCCCCCCCCCCCGAAAGGTGCCAAATGTGGCACAAGAGGAGGGGAGGAAGCAGATAAGCGGAGGTTCCACTTTTGGGTGGAACTTCACTTTAAATATGCTCCCACCCCCCTCTTAACACCTATGCTGCCTTGTGTAAGAAAGATGTATATGCGTACCTGTTTTCCGCCCGCTCCAGTCTGGTCAGGTGATCCCCTGTGTCAACCAGCAGTGGCTGCAGGGGAATGGAGAGGGTGCCCAACAATGACTGTGAAAGCCGAGAGTGATGATGAAGTCACCCATAGGCTCCCATGGTGCAATTGTTGTTGGCAGTCTCTCCTCTCCCTTGCAGCTGCCACTGGCTGACACAAGGGAGCCGGATCACTTGACTGGAGCAGCCTGAAAATAGGTAAGTACACACATCTTTCTTACACAGATTAGTTAGTATAGGTGTAGGGAGAGGGGAGGGACCATTTTTAAGACTAGTTAGGCTTTAGTTGGAATTCTACTTTAAGGGAAACTCTGTTCCTTTAACTGTTTTTGAATTGAAAAATTGGCTGAGCATTGTCAGCCGGCAACAGAAAGTGCTGTTACTGGCAGGATCTCCAGGTAATAAACTTTGCAACAGATTTAATTTAAAAAAATGTGCTTAAGAAAACTGTACACAGTAAGACAAGGTGACTAAGTGGTTAGCACTTCTGCCTAGTGGCACTAGGGTCACTGATTTGAATGCTAACCACGGCATTACCAAGGAGTTTGCATGTTGTCCCTGTGCCTGTGGGGGTTTCCTCCTGGTACTCCGGTTTACTCCCACACTCCAAAGTCATCGTGGTAGGATAAATGGCTTCTGTCCAAATTGTCCCTAATATATGTTTGTGAGTTAGGGACCTTAGATTGCAAGCTCCTTAAGGGCAAGGACTAATGTGGATGTACAATATATATGTAAAAGTGCTTTGTAAATTGACAGCACTATATAAGTACCTATAATAAATAAATTATACCAAACATACTATAAAATACATTTAGGGTTTACTTGGATTTTAAGGCACTTCTCAAAATGCCCATCGTAGCTTTTTCCAAGAAAAAAATAAATAATTATCTTCAAAGCCTCTAGACCAGAATGACTCCAGTCAAGGCAGCATGAAATACCCCCAGCCATGAAGGAATTTAGTGTCAGATCTCTGATTACTTTGCGCTGATCTCTCTGTCTTGGGAAAATATAAGTAGCATTGCAGTCACCGCTGTCTAATTTTTTTACTCATTCTTTCAACTAATTCATTTCACCATCATGTCTTAACCAAATGATGCTTGTAATAAAAATTGGAAATAAGAGGCTGAAAATAACAGTATGTTTCTCCCAGGACCAATTAGGTATTTTAATTAATATACCATTTTCAATACAGCTTAAGGGTTTTATTTTTTAAAGTCACGGCAGGCTGATTCCAATGGAGCATAACTTTGATGGTGGAGCAGCCTGCAGCTTTGTAAGTCTCATTCTCTATATGTTTTGTGCTAAGACAAAGACTTGCTGTGATAAAGGTTTCGTGCATGTGTGGAAACTGATTGTTAAAATTCCACGTAGGTAGGACCACTTGGAGATCTAAAAAAATGTTGTCCTTGGCCTTTCATAGTCTTTTGAGAGCTTCCAAAGATAATCATACATGTAAATCAGGAATAGCTGCGCTGCGCAAGTCTAGCAGAAAGGAACGTATCTTTGATCAGCGCAGCCTACTTGATATTATTTCTTATGTCGCCCATCTTAATTTCCAGATACATTCTCTTGTTTTGAGGGTTTCTTCTTCCACTGCCCCTGTTTTTATCACAGTTCTGTAAACCGCATTGCAAACTGAATTAAAATTAAATTCTATTACCTGGGCTTTTTAAAGAGGAGCTTCTCCCTACCTGGATAAAACTTCTAGCATTGACTTTCCAACCTAAACTCTTCTTTGTTACTCTGCTCCTGTGTTGCCATTTTGGAACAAGATCCCGTGCATGTGCAGACGTGCTGCAGTTCTCTGCCAGTACCCATTCACTGGCAGAGACCTGTGGCTGTGGGTCTGCACATGTCTCAGATTTCGCACTTAAACAAAGAAATACTGTAAATATCCCAGGAGACAGCAGGTGGCTAGACACATCATCCTAACTTAGGCTTGGATTCAGGAAGTGCATCCATTGAAAACTAAAAAAAGGTAAAAAATCCAGCTGTGTAAGAGGGAGAGGGAGGTGGCAAAATAAAGAAAGTGCTTATCGTGGGTGAGGATCCGCTTTAAGTAAATTGCCTAGTCCACCAAGTGGTGGACTTGGTGGACACCACCAAAGTGATCATTTAGTCAAAGGTAGAGGTGGGTGGGCCACAAACAAACAAAAGATTTCCCAGCACACGTACCCACCATGTGCACCTTGCTGCAAAGTCCAGTTATAGATTGGGGTGGTTGACACTTTTTTGAACAGAGGTGGGTGGGCCTCTGTCTTCTTATTAGTCCTAGATGCTCCAATAGTGATACTTCTCTGCCATAATTGCTCTGCTTTCCACTTGAGAGTTTTGGATGTTCTTGCCCACCTGTGTTCCAGATTCTCCTGTTGCAAATATTCTACACATAAAAAAAAAGTAAAGAATGGGGACCCCTCCTAATGACCATAGTTGGTGTACAGACACAGGAACTCAAAGGCAGAGCTCTCAAATCCTATAGGTTTAAACAATTCAATCACATATCTTTCAAGGAGAATTAAGTTGCGTGAAACTTAGCTTTAAATTAGAATGAGTTTGCAAGCTTACATACTATAAGTAAGGCTTAAATTTGCATTCTTATTTGATTTTACTTAGGGCAGGTGTAGGCTGCCTTTAAGAGGCCATGTGAGCACTGTCTAGGTCAAGCATCACTTAGCACAAATGAAGCAACCCTTCAACCCACTGCTTATAGTTAATTTAACTCTATGAACAGCGGTCCTGCTTTTCGAACATTTGACTGTTATGCTAAGCACAAAAGTTTTTTTTTTTTTTTAACAGAAAAGTTTTTATTAATCTCCAATGGGAGAGAAGTTTCAGTACATAGTACAATTATAAACATAAAAAAAAAGAAAGAGAAAATAAAACAAATGATATACATCGACGGAGACAACAAGACAACAAGATGTAAGACATAGTAGTCTAAATGTTATTTACACGTGTATCTTAGTACATAACATCGATGATACATTCTTTGTAGAAAAGGAGGTAGAGTTATCTTTATTCAGAGGATGAGTTATCATACATTTACAGATAATCCTATCCTATACCAACCCCATTTGTGATAATAGGATTGAGGGGACTCCCTAGGGGGCGGGGGAGGGGAAACCCTGCGCAAGGTTCGCCAATCTGCCAATCTGAGGCAAAGTGGGGACCTCCCGTGGTGTGAGCAGGATTTTAGTATTTGGCCCAGGCACCCCATATTTTCCCAAATTTTTTCAGGCATTTACGGCTCATATATGTAAGTTTGTAGAGTGGAAGGGTAGACTCAATGAGAGTTCTCCACTGTCCAACCGTTGGGGGCTCAGGCTGCTTCCACTTAGTCAAGATGGCCTTCCTGGCATAAAATGAAGCATAGAAGTTTAGTAACCTTTTGTGGGTATTTGTGGTGAGAGTGTCACATATACCAAGTAAGAGGACACGAGGGTCGAGCATTATGGTCAAGTTTCCATTTGAGTTAATACACTGCACCACCTCCCTCCAGGATTGTTGAATAAGGGGACAAGACCACACTACATGGAAGAATGTACCCAGTTCAGTATTGCATTTTGGACATCTGTCAGAGTGGGTAGGGTATATTCTAGCAAGCCTTTGGGGGTGTAATATGCCCTGTGAAGGAATTTTAGCTGGATGTACCTGTCCCTAGCGGATATCATTAGAGGGCTATATTGTTGGATTCCTTCTTCCCAATCATCATCCGTCAGGGAGGGCAAATCCGCCTTCCATTTGTTAAAGAGCCTAATCCACTGGCTGTCAGTCTCACAGGATATTTGAAGGTACAGGGACGAGAGGATACGGTCTGCACTGGTGGAAATAAGAAAACGCTCCACTACATGTGATTTTAAGTGTATGTCAGTTGAAAATTGGGCTTGTATTGCATGTCGCAATTGTAGGTAGAGAAAAAACATTCTCGCTGAGAGTTGGAAGGTGTGTTTCAGTTCATCATATGAAAGGAGCTTGCCTTCTGGCATGATATGTTGTAAAATCTTAATTTCGTATCTGCTGGGTCTGGGATAGACAAGAGTTGCGGTAACTTAGGATTTCCCCAAAGTGGCGTATAAGGAGAGCGTGTGTTAGGCGGATTGAGTTTAGCTGTCAGCTGTTCCCAGACCTTGGTCGTAGTACGCATGGGGATGGTCATTGCTGCTTGTGCTCTCGGGCCTCTGAACACTAGGTTGCTTAGTGCCGAGTAGGACCCCAGGATGACTGCCTCTAGATTAACCAATGGATTATGTCATGATTGGGTGAACCACCAACGCACCGTTACCATCACCGCTGCCCTACAGCATTGTTTCAAGCACGGCAATGCCAGTCTGCCTGCGGACAGGGGGAGCTGTAAAATAGCTTTAGCCACCCTGGGGGTCAGACCGACCCAAATGAAGGTATTGATTACTTGATCCAGTTTGTGAAAAAAAAAGTTAGGAATGGGGACTGGAGTGTTTCTGAAAACATACAGAAATTTGGGGAGAAATTTTATTTTTAGGAGGTTGATCCTCTCCACAGGTGTTAGGGGGAGGGACTTCCAGGCCAGGCATCTCCGTTTTAATTGTTGTGAGATAGGGTATACATTACCTGTTAGATAGCAGGAGGGATCCTTCTGAATTTCAATGCCTAAATATCTGAATTTAGTGACCAACTGTAGGGGTATATGGGGAGGAGGGAGGAGGGGCGGCCGGGATAATGGGAAGAGTATGGATTTGTTCCAATTAATACGTATCCTGGAAAAGGACCCAAACAGGTCAATAACCCACAGGGCCTCCTCCAGGGAGCTTGAGGCATTGGGGAGATAAAGGAGGGCATCATCCGCATAGAGGGAGATCTGTTCCCTCAGTGGGCCCACCTCCATCCCCCTTGTGATTGTAGATGACCTAATGACGATGGCCAGGGGTTCGATAGGCATGGCCAATAGCCCCGGGGACAGTGGACAGCCTTGCCTGGTGACCCTGTGCTAATTGAAGGGGGGCGAAAGGGTGCCATTAGTTCTGACTCTAGCAGTGGGACTGGCATACATTAACTTTATCCACGAGATGAATTTGGGCCCAAAATTGAACTTCTCTAATACTCGCCAAAGGAACTCCCATTCGACCGAGTCGAAAGCCTTTTCGGCATCTAAAGACGCCGCCACTCCCGGAGATTCCATGGCCACCGCGTGGGATATGTTTGTATATAACTGACGCAGGTTGATGTCTGTGCCCTTACCTGGCATGAAGCCTGTTTGGTCTCCATGAACCAGGGAAAGGAAGACCGAGTTGAGACGATTTGCTAAAATTTTGGTAATTATCTTGGCATCCACATTAAGGAGTGATAAGGGTCGATATTACTCACAGAGCTCAGGGTCCTTATGTGGTTTAAGGATCACCACAATCACTGCCTCCGACATAGATGAAGGGAGACACCGATCTTCTAGTATGGATAGTAGAAGTTCATCAAACTGTGGGGCAAGGAATTCAATATTTGTCTTATAAAATTTGGTAGGCCATCTGGGTCTGGGGTTTTTGCAGGTTGGAGCGATGAGATCGCCAACTGCACTTCTTTAAGGGTGTTTGGTGGATCTAGTTTAGTTTTGGCCACGTCCGATATAGTAGGGAATTCTATCTGGGCTAGGAAATCTTGTAGGGAATCTGGTGTATAGCCTGTCCTAGACTTGTATAAGTTTTCATAGTATTATGCGAATCTAGCATTAATCGGGACAGGGTCAGCCTGTACATGTCCCTGATCATCTTTTATATTCGCAATGTGTGCTATAGTAGAGCGTTCCCTAGCCAGCAATGCTAACAATCTGCCTGATCTCTCCCCTTGCTCGAATATTCTCTGCGACTGTGACAGCAAAAGCTTCCGAGTCGCAGTGGCTCTCCGCACAGAGATTTCTCGGTGGAGTGTTTGGAGTGCTGCATATGTCCCTGTGTCTCTAGTAGTCACGTATTTGGTTTCAAAGCTATGGGCTCATCCCTCCGCCTCCTCCAGTGCAAGCCTGTTGTTTTTCCTAACCTTGCTAATAAACATGCAATATTGTCCTTGTGTATATGCCTTATAAGCATCCCATACCATTGACGGGGGGGCCATCCCCCTGTTATGCAGCCAGTATGTGCCCATCTCTCCCGCAACCTCAGGGGCAACACGCTTGTCTGTTATCCAGAAACGAGAGTTGCCAGAGGCTAGTGCCCACCAGTGAGTTCATGTTAAGCTGTAGGAGAAGGGGAGCGTGATCAGAAATGCCACGTGGCAGAATTTTAACCTCTTGGGTGCGAGAGAGTTGGAGGCCGCTGGCATAGAATAAGTCTATTCTAGAGAAGGAGCCATATGCGGCCGAGTGGCAGGTATATTGCCTTTACCTGGGGTATCACCACCTCCACACATCACTAAAGCACAAAAGTTTCTCGACAGGATCATGTCCAATCAGGATCATTTGAATTGTGTTTGGCAAAATAAATAAGCACATCCTAATGTAGGTGAAGCATAGATGGCTTGTTAAAGTGGGACTTAAGCCACCTATACTTCTGTGTTTTACATCTTCGGTCAACTTGATTGGATGGGCCATGATGCCTAAACTCCAGCACTTGTGCAGAAGCTAATTTATCCCAGCACCCAAGAATGCCAAAAATGAACACTGCGCTGCATGTACACTCAAATTTTTTGTTTGAGCAGGCTGGTAAGAAATAATGTTTTTTTTTTGGGGGGGGGGGTTTGCTTTAGGCATCAGCTCTATATGCCTGATCTTTCTCTGTCACATTTTAGCTTGTGTCAGGGGTCAGGACAGCTGACAGAAACTCTAAGGCTAGCCATACCGGTGCTGAACAGAAGATGTCACTTGATCTCTCCATCCAGGCTCAAATGGAGGAGGAATCTCCCCTGTTGGCTGTTGTATTCATATAGTCACAGCACTTGTGGAACACCTAAATTAGTGACTGCAGCTAATTAGCTGCAGTCACTGTTTGACTGTTTTCTGGAGAAAATCCTTCAATTTTTCAGTTGATGTTTGTTGAGCCAGGTGGTGCCAACAGTTCAAATTCCGATTATTTCAGCAAGAATCAGATGAAAATTGAGCTGCATATGGCCAGCTTAGGACTTTGGTTGACCTCTAAACCCCTGGCACAAGCTGAAATCTTGGATGGTTTTTCCGACGGCATTCCGCTCAAGCTTGGCTTGCATACACACGGTCACAAAAAAGTTCTCTGAACTTTTGACCGTCAAGAACGCGGTGAGGTACAACACCACGATGAGCCAAGAGAATTAAGTTCAATGCTTCTGAGCATGCGTCGAATTGTTTCCAAGCATGCGTGGTTTTTTGCACGTCGGAATTGCATACAGACGAACGCATTTTCGGATAGGAACTTTTTCCGACCGAAAAATAGAGAACCTGCTCTCAACCTTTTGCTAGCTGGAATTCCACCAGCAAAAGTCGGATGGAGCATACACACGGTCGCATTTTCCGACCAAAAGCTCTCATCAGAGTTTTGCTGGCAGCATTTCCGATCATGTGTATGGGGCATGATTGTATCATGTGCAAAATCAAGTCTTAAAAAAGTGGGCTTGCAAAATTTTACTCTATATTCTTAACTCTTCGGTGGGTGGTGAGTCTTCACTTGAGCTACAGCCTGGTCTCCCTGCTACGCACTGTGGTTTGTTCCTCTGACCCCTATGTCACTACTGTGCCGTGTATTGATGTAGGGGTGGCAGACAGAACCACAGCATGCAGTGGGTGATGCAGGCATTCAGTATACCTGGATGTGTCTTATGCCAAAGATTCCCCTCGGGGTGGTAGTTCTTAAAGAGAGTGAAGTTTGGATTCGCCACCCACCTAAGCGGTAAGTATTATTAGGAGTCTTCTTTTGCAGATATGATCTATTTTTATTTTTTTAATTTTTTTTAAATCTGATTCAGACAGAATAATTAATACTATAAGGTATAAGTATAAGGACAAATAAAAAATGTTCATAATCCAAGCTAGGTTACTTATTCCAGACTAAGACTGAAGTGCATTTAATATCCGTTCTCTTTAAAGAAAACATGTGGACAGGGGCTGACTTTGATGACCTCCTTCTAAAAACATTAATTGCCTGACTGCGTCTCACCTCAATACTTTCTGAATCATTGACCAGTGACCAGCACGCAGCAAAGAAAAGGATGAGATGTGCCCTTACCACACCTCAGGTCATGCACGTCATGAAGAATTAATGAGGAAAAGACACCTCATGTATTTGTAAAGAATCTACTAGGCTTAGCATCAACAGAAATGGATACTGCAACAAATACAAGTCAATTAAACACATTGCTGCTTTTTCACCACCATTTTCCCCTTTATATTAGCATGTGAAAATAAGAAATCCAATGCAATTTAGAGGTTGTAAATAACATCTACAGAAAAATGCTTTTAGTTGTTAAAGTATGTCAACCCAGTTGCTAAAATCTTCTAAGATTATTATGATTTTAAAAGAAGCTTTCCATATTTTAAAATCCGAAAGCTTCCTTTAAAATAATACCTGGTGATATACTACCATGAAGGTCTTTGTTCAGACACCTCCTGTTAGAGGGTGACAATGCTCTGTCCCTGTCTGCTAACTGAGCTCCTTTGCTGTCACCCTGTTACATGAGCTTCCAATGGAAGTCACAAGTGGCCATAATAACGCACAATATACCAGTATAGTCCACTGTTGTCACCATCAGGAAACCTTTCCTGAAAAATGTCATGCAGCAATCAGACAAGTGCATGCATGTAGACAGGAAGTGGCTACAAAAAGGCACAGGGGGTCTGAAGAAGATGAAAATGTATGGTATTAAACTATATCAATTATTCAGGATGCACATTGCTCTAGCAAACTAAGGGCTCATGTACACTTGCAGCAGTTGAGCATGAGTTTTTTCCAACCCCCCCAACTGCTCCCCTTTAAGCTCCAAAGTCAGCGGACAGGGGTGTACATATGCCATGGCTGTGATGCTTTGCTTCATGGCAAGAATGTTGCATTCCCATTTAGGTTGCAGCACGTGGTGCAGGCTTTAAGGGGTTAGAACAATATGCCCAGCATGAGTCACTATTTAGAAGGCTGACGCTAGTGTAAATGAGCCTTCGGTGTCATTCGATTAGGGTTTCTTAAAATCTTACCACATTATTCACATCCATTCAACAATAGAAAAAATGACTAAAAAATCTTGGCCAAAAATAAGGTTAAGAAAACAACCCCACCCACACCTGGTATTGTAAATTTCCCCTAAAATATTCCTAAAGCAAAAAAGCCATACATAAAAAAAAAATACATCCAGATATCTATACATGGGTCAATCCAGTCTGAATGTATTTTGCAAATGGAATCTCTTTCAGTTCATTCACTTGTCTCCAAAATGTTATAATAGGTCATACTCCACTGTTGGGAATGGAACCCAATAATAGCAACCAGAAACCTTGACTTATATACAATGGCCATCCATCCTAAGTTGTGGAGTATAGATCACGCTATAAGCTATGGCAAACTGGATTAATAACACCCAAATGCTTATAATTTCATAACGTCCTCAGTGTATAGGCAGGAGCCATCAGGAACATGTAGGTTGGTGAAAGATGCCTGACTGTTTTTTCTAGGATTAGACCAGCCACATCAGAGGCTTAATGCTCTAGAGCCTCTAATGCAGCTGGCCTAATACCGGCCAAACCGGTTAGGCATCTTTCACCAACCTACAGGTTCCTGATGGTCTCCTGCCTATGGAGTGATGAAGTGGCCTATGGAGTGGTCTATGCTCCACAACATAGGATGGATGGCTTTTGCACTTATACCTGGGGAATGTTATGCCTGTTACCTTTACTAGAATATAACATGTGGGGATGTCATATTGTTTATACCATGCACGACACGCAATAAATGTGGACTTTTTGCCAGATGCAGAGCCAGTCCTGCTTTGTTGCAGTGTTCTGGCCAGTGCATTGGATATAACGAGTGTTTGAAGACCTGCTGTTATATAGGATTGCATCTCTTTTGTGGAAATACAATTTGGTACAGGAATTTTTGAAAGTTGTTCCATCACAGATTGATTGCCATACAATATATGGTAGTTGGCTTCAAACTGCGGCCCCGGGACCGGATGTTGCCCTTTGCTTGCTTTTATCTGGCACTTGAGGCATTATTGCTTCCACTGACATGAATGATGGGACATAATTCCTTCCACTGATAACAAAAATGGGGCACTATTTCTCCCAACAACACTAACTATTTCTCCTCCTAATACCAAAGATCGGGCATTGTTATTCTCACTTGGCACAGTCTGGTCCCTATAAAGGACAGTTAACTGACTCCTTCCTTAAGAAGTTTGGAGACCCCTGATATATGAAATTGAGCGCATAAGATATACAAAATATATTTGCATAACACAAGAGACATTTAAAGATACAGCTGTTCTATCTGAGGATCTACAAGCACTTCTTCATTGTATATAAGCTATGGTTGGGTTAGAGTAAAGTATGACCTATTATCACATTTTAAAGAAGTGAAAGTAAAAGTGAATGAACTGAAAGAGATTCCATTTGCAATATACTGTACTTTCAGACTGGATTGATCCATGTATAGATATCTGGATGAATATTTTTGATGTATGTTTTTTTTTTTTGCTTTAGCCATATATTAGGGACAATTTGTAATACCAGGTGTACTGTAGTTGGTGTTATTTTCGCAAACGTATTCTTGGCCAAGATATTTTAGTCATTTTTTCTATTGTTGATGTGATTAAAATATTGGTATGTTTATATCAGAACCTACTGAATGTACTTTGGTGTGTTCTCTATTTATACTTCTAAAAAAATAAAAATAAATAAGAGGTGTAGTTTTGGGAGTTGCAATCAGGTTTTTAGCATCTTTGGGGTATTTCTAAGTCCTCCACCTAGAATTGTTTGATGGTCTCTTCTTTGATGATCTAGACACCCCCCAGTGGGCAGGGGGGCTATAGTAGAGGAACCGTGGGGATTTTATTTTTCAGGTTTTCATCTTCTTAGTGATTTATTACAGGCATTTATATAGCACCTTCAATTTACACAGCGCCTTGCATGCTATTCATTCACATCATTCTCTGCACTTAAGAAGCTTACATTTTAAGGTCTGTATCTCCCATGCATACATAGGCATACAAGTGCATTTCTCCTACCGGCAAATCTTTGTAGTGTGGGAGGGAAACCCACGCAAGCACAAGGAGAACATGCAAACTCAATGTAGATAGTACCCTGGCTGGGATTTGAGCTGAGAACCCCAGTGGTGCAAAGCAGAATTGATAACCACCAAACCACTGTGCATCATGGAATAGAAAAATTGCTATATATATGTTAAAGCTATAAATAGATCCACCATTAATACAACTTGTATGTTTAGTATACCGGCTGTTCCACCTGATGTCAGTAACTAAGAGTACATTTCACATTTAAAGCTACAAATGAATCCACTTTTTACTTTCCTTAAATCTGGGTATAAAACTGCCTGGCCGCAACCCACAAATTCAACATAACCCACTAGAATTATGCCATACTTATCCCTTGCCATTATGCTGCATACAAGCATATATTGTGAGAGGATTATCACACATGAATAAGATTGACGGGAAGTCTCTGGGAGGAGGTAATGGGATTATGTTAAGAAGGAAAAATTTGTGAGCGCTGCATGCAGTCTTAGTGATGCCTTCCAATGAAAAGAGTTAAAGTCCTATAGAAAGAATTTTATTATTTCATCTCTAAATATTGCCATTAGACTCTTACAAAAAGGAAAGTTTAAAAAAATTAATGAGAATAGAATGGTGTTGTTTTTAATGCAATTCTCTGGGCCTCATACAGTGCGGGCGGGCATTTTGTCAGCTGAGCCGCTTTTCATTAAAATGTGGCCCAGGAGATCACAGTGCAACTCACAAATAAGGCGGAGGTATGAGAATGTATTCTTTAATCCTTTTTAGGTTTTATTTTAAATCTCTTAAAGTCCAGCTCTGCCTAGAACTGTTCTAATGTATGTGCTACTTGACAAGTTAAATTATTTATTGGTTTCTTATATCTCTTGAAGGCTCCAATAGTGAGATATCTCCGGTAGGTTTCCTAGTTTTAACCAAATGCCATAGCAATTATTAAGATAAGTGGGGGTATTACCAGCCTACCAAGGGGTTTCCCTGTAAGTAGAGTAGATACAGTATGTTACGAGGGAATCCAGCTGGAATTGAAGTAGATTTCACCACTGAACTCAGATGCAAGATACTGATGAGGGATTTACCTACAGGTGTCAACTTAAAGTTTCCACCTTTTGGTGGAACATAACTTCAAAGCCTAAATGAAGTCTCATGTAGTTTTATTCCCCTAAAGTCCTGTATCCCAAACATTATCATTAGTCACTGATTTTAAAATACTCTTTCCTCTGAATGCTACTTCCTGCCCTCACACTCCAGTGCTCTGTGCTGGCAGAGCTCAACTACAGCAATCGCATCCCTCAGCATAAGTGTCTCTCATAGACTTGTATTGAGAGGGGGCGCGTCAGACCAGGTCTGTTACTGAGTACTCAATCCTGATAGCGAGGGGTTTAACTCTGGTTCCTATAGGACTGTATAGCCTTAAAGCGTGAACCATTTTTGACAGTGCAACACACCTGTGTCTGGCCATGCATTGCCTGAGTGCATGTAGTGCCATTCATCATGAATAGTGCCGTAACACAGCAATGCATGTAATGCATGCGTTACAGCAATAGTGTAAATGGGCCCTGAAGTAAAACAAAAGAAAAAAAAAACAGGTATAAAATAGCTATTTAAAAACAGAAAATGAAATGTATCTAAAACCCTTATTTCTTGTATTGAACCATTACCACATTGTGATCTGCTGGCCTGAAGAAAAGCTTGGTGACCCTTAATATACCTTTCTGGTGTCAGGAAACCCCTGATAATAATTACTATATTTACAAATCACTGTACTAATGTGTGATGTTCAGTGGAAAGAAAGCTCCTTACATTGGTGTCCACCAAAAATAATCCCCCCCTTATATTGGTGGTCACTGGGAAGAATGCTCCCTACATTAGTGGTGGTCAGTGGGACGAATGCTCCTTACATTAGTGGACAATGGGAAGAATGTTCCTTATGTTCGTGGTCAGTGAGAAGAATGTTCCTTAAATTGTTGGTCAGAGGGAAGAATGTTCCTTACATTGGTGGTCAGTGGGAGAATTGTTCCTTACATTGGTGGTCAGTGAGAAGAATGTTCCTTACACTGATGGTAATTGGGACGAATCCCCCTCTTACAGATAGGTAAAAAAAAAAATCACTGGTGCCAATGGGAACTTATCTGAGAGGCAGAAATTGATCATTGTTCAAGGAAGCTCTAGCAACCTCTGGAGGAACCATAGAGTTCCACGGAATCCTGGTTGAGAAATGCTGGTCTAGAGTAATGTTTATCTTACTGTATGCCTCCCTTTCCTGGCAGCCACAGCTCTCCTTTCTGGTGATGTGGGATGTGAAAGGACCCTCAGCGTTTTCAGTAAAATGCTGGACTGCTTGTCTTGCATTGTACGTGATGACAACAACACAGTGGGACCAGCGAAACTGGTTGCAAAGATAAAGAAAATAAGTAAAACTGCATTTAAAGGTAGACAAACCTTGACAAAAGGAGCATCAAAACCTAATGCATGTGCTCTCTCTCATCCATCGCAGTTGGTCCGAGCTTCTTGGAATGTATCTATCTCATTTAAGCTGGGCTTTAAAGTACCTCCAAGTCTAAACCCTGATCAGCAGAGAAGGGAAGAATAGCGCCGGGGTTGTCCCATGACAACAGGATCACTTCTGTAACCTTCACCGTAATCAATAACTCTTTTTTCACAAAATGGCTGTTTCTGCTTATGGAGGTGACTGGCACGCTTTATTTCACTTTAACTGAAATGTAAAGTGAAATGTCTTTTTACACAGTTCAGCGGAAAGAGGAAACAATGTACGGTGTGTTACTTATCTCATCAAAGGTAATAGAGTTTAATGGAGAATTAATGTGGTAAAACATGAGCTCCGTGGTGACGAAGGGAAAGTGCTGCAAATCTATTAACGGAGCATTTGCGCTTGTAATATGTGAGGTTCGAATAGATGCATATGTAATGACATACACTTTAAAGTGCAACACCACTTTTCTCTGCACATCTGACAAATTCAGTGTTACTATTTAGGGCGGTGAACTAGTTATGTTTGTTAATAAAATGAATTACCTGCCTTTTCTGTACTGTCTTTAAGAGTCGAACGGAAATAGCCTCCCATTTTCCCAGAAGTTGTGTTTTCTGTGTGCCAGGAGAAGTCGCAGAACTAGATGCGTTTTAGAATTTGCATTGCTATATTCAGTTCATGCTGTCAGAGCCATCAAAGTTTTCATATATTTTAACAGGGTGACATTAATGTACACTATATTGTTAAAAGTATTGGGACGCCTGCCTTTACACGCACATGAACTTTAATGGCATCCCAGTCTTAGTCCGTAGGGTTCAATATTCAGTTGGCCCACTCTGTAGAAGCTTCAATTCTTCTGGGAAGGCTGTCCACAAAGTTTAGGAGTGTGTCTATAGGAATATAGCACCCTCCTAGGTAGGTGCTAGAAGAAAGTATAGTTTTTGGTCTTTCTGCTTACCAGGAACATGGTCAGGTAAAACTTAGAGTGCTCTCTGCCTACCAGGAAGCAGGAACTATTGGTTAGGTCTGCTCAACATGCTCAGGTGCAGCCCAACTTGTTTGACTGTCCCTCACTGGTCCAATAGGGAGGCATATTGGACAATGGGAGGAGACCTGACAAGTGAGTGCACAGGCTTTGTTACAGTCCTGGCAATTGGCAGAGGAAGGGTGCTGCATTGCATGCTGGGATACTGTATTTAAAGTCCGGGCACATGTGCTCAAAGTTAGTTGAGCCGGGGAACAGAGTCCAGAAGGAAGGGGGTGGCTGCCCTCTCCACCTCTCCGCAGAGGTGGCCGCGCGGCCCTGAGTGGTCGACCCAGGGGCCTAGAGAGAGAGAGAAGCTGAACCCAGAGGTCCTGTAGAGCTGACTGGAAGGGAGACACCAGGAAGGATCTGATTCTGCCCACTGTGAGTACAGATCAGTGTCTTTGGGGGCCGCCCCCTTCAGCTAGAAGAGTCAGTGGATGGGTGTCAGTAAAGGGGATGCTATAGAGTATCCTGAAGATAATGTAGTGCATCAAGTCTGCTGCTAGTGAGAGCAAGAAGACTTAATTCCTCCATACATGTCTCTGTATGGTTAAAGCAGTGTGACTGATTCCACAGGTAATCCGGTGAGGTCAAGTGAGAGTTGTCCTTATCAATTGTGAACTGTTCCAGTTGGAATATCCCACTAATCCCTTCTCCCATCCAAGTTTCAAAATAAAATACCAAAACACAAATACCCTAGACTGGTCTTTGAGTAACGAGCAAGCGGGAGAAGGGTGGAACAGGTGGGAACCCCTAGCAACCAAGAGGGAACTCTTAGTTAACAGCTGCTGGTAACCAGAGAGAGGCCTAAGAAGTCAACACTCAGCAAGCCCTATGGGGACAATGCTACAGGAATGTTTGACCATTTTTCCAGAAGTGCATTTGTGAGGTCAGGCACTAATGTGGACGAGAAGGCCTGGCTCGCAGTCTCCTCTCTAATTCATCCCAAAGGTGTTCTATTGGGTTGAGGTCAGGACTGTGCAGGCCAGTCACGTTCCTCCACCCCAAACTTGCTCATCCATGTCTTTATAGGCCTTGTTTTATGCACCGGTCCAAATCATTTGGTGGAGGGTGGATTATGGTGCGGGTTGTTTTTCAGGGGTTGAGCTTGGGCCCTTAGTTCCAGTGAAGGGAACTCATAAGTCGTCAGCATATCAAGACATTTTGGACAATTTCATGCTCCCAACTTTGTGGGAACAGTTTGGGGATGGCTCCTTCATTTTCCAACATGACTGTGCACCAGTGCACAAAGCAAGATCCATAAAGACATGGATGAGCGAGTTTGGGGTGGACGAACTTGACTGCCCTGCACAGAGTCCTGACCTCAACCTGATGGAACACCTTTGGGATGAATTAGAGCGGAGACTGCGAGCCAGACCTTCCCGTCTAACATCAGTGCCTGACCTCACAAATGCGCTTCTGGAAGAATGATCAAACATTCCCATAGACACACTCCTAAACCTTGTGGACAGCCTTCCCAGTAGAGTTGAAGCTGTTATAGCTGCAAAGGGTGGGCCAACTCGATATGGAATCCTACGGACTAATACTGCAAAGCCATTAAAGTGCATGTGTGTGTAAAGGCAGGTGTCCCAATACTTTTGACAATATATCGTACATCTAAAGCCAAAATTTTATTTCATTTTATATAGAGTAAAGAATAAAAGTCTTGTAAACATTTTTTTTTTTTTTTGGGGGGGGGGAGATACAACACAGGTCACATAATTTACCTTTAATGACTTTTAGATTGTAAGCTCTCATGAACAGGGTCCTCTGATCCCTCTTGTATTGAATTGATTGTAACTGTACTGCCTCCTTCCAGTTTGGAAAACACTGCACAAACTGTTGGCATTATATAATAATAATGAAGTGTATGCTATGTCCAGCTGGCTACTGGTTCCTTTAAAAATTCTCTCATCAGTGAACCTGGATCCTGCCCACAGCAGTGAACTTCTAGCGCTATGGGGATTAGAAGCAGTCACTGTAACAGTGAAGGATCATTCCGTTTGTCATCTCCTTTCTCACATCTCATCCATTCACAAAGCTCCTAATATTATTTTCCCAGAACGCAAAAACTTCTGTAAATGATGGAGGGGAGATCCTGTTATTTATCGGCCCTCTTCAACTCACAGAACAGCTTGCATTCTGGGGATCTGTGCTTCCATCACCTTTTTTCTAATTTTTGAGTATTACCCCATCATCACCATTCATCATGGGGCTGCCATGAGGAAACAAAGCCCTGCCTCTGCCAAGATGGCCACTTCCACAAAGAGACATGTAGAACAAGGCATGGTAAGTCAGTATGGAGAAAGATCAGCCGCACCGAGCCTACAGGCAATACCAGGGACTGCCTTTTTTTGGGCAACCCTTCCCAGTTCCAGTCCCCCTCCCTCTGTCTCTCACTCTATCTTTCCCTATTGCCATTTATGTTCCCTGGAAAACACAGGTACCTCTCACATCTATCTCCCTCTCTTCATAACCTCCGAGCGCAGCCATGACAACATGCAAATTCAACTTAGCTTATGCAAGACTTTTGTAGACCCAAGTAGTTTTAGGCCCAAAAGCAAAACATTTATTATATTTCACCTTATCAATTCTTAGATGTGATGGCTACATTAGCATTTTTAGGCTTTCTTTACTTTACTTTTAGCTGGTGATCTGGCAGGCAAGTCTGTTGTTTTTCAACAGAACAAGCTGTCCTGCAGATGTAGCAGTTACAGGCTTGAGACAAACCATTTACTTCTGACAAGGGAGCTTACAATGATAAACATTTATTTATTTATGTAAAACCTTTATCCCAGAAGGTAAAAACATGATGCAGTAATGCTTATAAAGTTTTATCTAAATTTGCTAGTGCATTCAACACTCCCCTACCCCAAGTTTAACAATACTGTTGTCCAAAGATGCCCTCTGCGTTCCTTCACCCAGAGGGGGGGCACTCTAATACAGGAGGTGTGTTACTGGCCAGATCACCAGGTGAAATCAGAGGGGAAAAAGACTAAAAAAGAAAACGAATGCAGTCACCACATGTAATGATTGGTAAGCTGCAATAAATTACGTTCATGGTTTTGGGTTTAATACCATTTTAATGACATAATATAGGCTTTTATAGATGTGCCTGAGAAGCTTAAACTATATCTCTAGCTAGAACTTTTTTTCAAGTTTTAAATAAAATGGAAGAGTTAGAACCCCTGTCACGTTTTTTTTTGGCTGTCTTTGTCCCCGCTGGAGAGATTTACTTTCTGTTTTTCTTGGTAATCATTGTCACTGGGACAGAAAGTAATCCAAACTTTTACAGTTGTTGCTTGGTCTGGTGACAACTAAGAGTGACTATAGGTATCCATACACAGCTGTATATGAGAATTCTCCACTGCCGGCTATTGTATTCAGGAAGCAATGACTTAACAGTGACTGCATCTGATAAGATTGGGCAAAAATTTTCCACCCAGCTCAGCTGTTTTTTAGATCGATTTTTGTTGACTTGTGGTAGTGCTTGCATGGTGGTGCTTGCAGGGCCCAATTTTCGGTCGATTCAGCAGTAGAGATAAGTTTGGGTGTATTTGAATCCTAGTCTGATCCCGAGTGGGCAAGCCTTTTAACCACTTGCTGTCCACGCTATAGCCAAAAAACAGCTACAGCACAGGCTTAATTTGCTGGGAGGGCATCCCTGGACATCCTCCCGTACTTGAGCGGCCTGTGCGCCCCCTGCAGGGCGCGTGGTGTGCTCTGTGATTAGCGATTCTATGAGTCTCGCCTGATCACAGATCGGAGTAAGGGGCTGATAGCGTGAGGAGGAAAAAAAAAAGCAGATCACCAGCGGCTGCGAGATGGATATCGGACCCGATCACGGAGGTGTCAACAGCATCACCTACCAGTGCCCACAGTACCACCCATCAGTGCCCACAGCACCACCCATCAGTGCCCACAGTGTCACCTATCAGTGCCCTCAGTGTCACCTATCAGTGCCCACAGTGCCACCTATCAGCGCCCACAGCGCCGCCTATAAATCACCAATCAGTGCGTCATTACCAGTCCTGCCGATCAATACCACCTACCAGTGCCACCTATCAGTGCCCATCAGTGCCACCAACCAGTGCCCATCAGTGCCACCTATCAGTGCCCATCAGTGCCACCCATCAGTTCCACTCATCAGTGCCAGCCATTAGGGCCCCTCAGTGCCGTCTTATCAATGCCCATCAGTGCTGTCTTATCAGCGCCCATCAGTGTCGTCTTATCTGTGCCTATCAGTGTCACCTTATCTGTACCTATGAGTGTCACCTTATCTGTGCCCATCAGTGCAGCCGTATCAGCGCATATCAATGAAGGAGAAAAATTACCCGTTTGCAAAATTTTATACCAAACTATGAAACATGTTTTTTGTTTTTTTTTTTAATTTCTGGCTTTTTTTGTTTGTTTAGCAAAAAATAAAAACCCAAATGGTGATCAAATACCACCAAAAGAAAGCTCCATTTGTGTGAAAAAAAATGATAAAAATTTCATTGACCGCGCAATTGTCATTCAAAGTGTGACAGCGCTGAAAGATGAAAATTGGTCTGGGCAGGAGGGGGGTTTAAATGCCCAGTAAGCAAGAGTTTAAGAAGCCGTCACCTGTACTGGGCCATTCATCTGTGGCTGATGCATTTCCCACATAGAATCAATTCAAGAATCAGCAGATCAGCGAAAGAAAACAAAAAACACACAAAAAGAACAAAAAGGTCTTCACTATAAGACATTATAAAGACTGTCAGGTTTAACCCAGCCACCTGCAAAATACATAGATTTCATCAGTAAGGGATAGATGATAAGTCTAAGGCAGGAACCCTAATGTGTGGACTGTTCAGAGGAGTGAATGAGATTGATTTATGAAAGGAAAATAGGTTGTTCACTTTGCAAGGGAAACTGCACTTTTTTTTCCCAGAGCTTAGTGTATGTGCGAAATTTCACTTTGCAAATATCCAATCATGTTCAAGGAAAAAAATGCATTTTTGCTTGCTCATGATTGAAAGATGGACATCAAGAGAGCTTGAACTCGTTTACTAAGCTCTGGGGAAAATTAGCATGCAAAGCGCAACTTCCCTTGCAAAGTGAACAGTCTATATGTTTTTAACAATTCACCTCCCACGTGTTCATATTTTCATTATAAAAGTGGAACTTAGTTTTCACTTTAATATAGTTATTATCAGGGCTTTTTTCTTTTTTTCAGCGGGAATGAACGGGGAGGGGGGCACAGTTCTGGCACCTCCAGCACTGAATGTATGTAATGGAAATGCGTGCTGAGGTGTGCTGGAGGGTCCATTAATTATTGTTTCTGGCTGCTGGAGGGTTTATTTTTGCTAGCTGCTGGGCAATCTGTTGTTGCTGGCGGGGGTCAGCTGTTCCTGGGGTGAATCTATTGGGTAATTTGTTGCAGGAGATCTATTGTTGCTGGGGGATTAGTTGCTGCCGGAGGGGTCTATATTGCTGTGGAGGATATTTTATTGCAGGGAATCTATTGTTGTTGGGTGGATCTATTGTTGCTGAGGAGATATTTGGTTGCAGGGAATCTATTGTTGTTGGGTGAATCTATTGTTGCTGAGGAGATATTTGGTTGCAGGGGATCTATTGTTGCGGGGGGTTATAATTGCTGACTGCAGGAGATCTATTTTACTGCTTTTCTTGTTATCATTTAAATATTTCACACAGATTACTTAGTACCACAAAATGATATTTAGGTATTCTCTAAAAGGAGGGGTACAGGTAGGTGGGTACGGGTAAAACCAAGGGATAGTGAGTGGAGGTGGGTTGGGGGTGGAGACAGGGGTGATTCAGAAGAGGGGAGCACCTGCACCTATTCTCTGAGAAAAAAAGCCCTGGTTATTATACGCACAACTCAATACTAAGTACGGTATTCTGTGGCTTTGGAGCCTCTTGTGGTCATCACTGCATAGTGCACTAGGTCCTTCAACAAACAACTCCATACTGCCAATATCAAGTGCACACCTTCCTTTGCGGTATTTCTTTCAACTATCCCAGTGAACAAACTGCTAGTCTGAAAGCTTCAAGGGAAGTGTACTTAGTACATCTCAAGCTAGCAACAAATTTAAGGCCAGTAATTTATAATCAAGCTTGATGAGTCCAAGCTGATTGTCTTTAGAAGGTGGAAGATGTGTTAGATTGAAACACACAGAGAATCACAAAGATAACCTGCCATTTATAACATTTCATTGTGGATTCAAGGGGTTTTTATGTCTAGAATCAAGAAAGAAATTATGACATTTTACAAGAAATTTCAAATCAAGATGTTCTCTAAAAATGTGCTTTCCATTAAACTGGTCTCACGGTTTAATAAACCTGAGAGGTGGGTGATCGGGGGGCACAGCAGATAGCTGGAGGAGATGGAGGCTGAGGAAAGCTGGAAGAAAAGAGAACAATAGTTTTGCCCATTGCAAAACAAATGAGATTCCATGTTTAAACTATAAAGCTAAAAAGAATTAGGCATTCAATTGTTTGTTGTAGATTTCTGCTTTTTTTGGCCTAGCTTTCATCAATCCTACAAGAAAGCAAGTTTATCGTATGGAATGTAGCGAGCATGAGAGAGCATGAACTATGGACATATGAAGTGAAGGGGGTGATAACACAAAAGTCAAAGACAGTGCAGCAGGGAGTTATGCAGATACATTAGTGCATGGAACCACAGAATTCCTTCAGAGGTTGCTAGGTGTTCCTTGAGTAATGAGCAATGTCTACCTCTTAGGCCCCTTTCACGTAGGGTGGCGTCTACAAGGAACCTGTCAGCTAATCCCCTGAGCAGACGGATAACTTGTTTGTGTCTGCTCCACTTATGCAGAGCGGACACAGACACAGCCTGTCCTCTATAGGTGGTCGGATGTAAACGGACCGCCTTTATGTATACACCCGACGGCCATCTGATCCACCTGACGGATGGGGAACGGATCCCCTATTCGTATGTTTTTAGTGGATAGGATTGGGTCGGATAACGGCAGGTGTCAACGGACACATTGTCCGTTGACACCCAGCGCTCCATAGACGGCAATAGATGGCCAGATTGGGTCTGCCTAAAAAACTGACAGGCGGACCTGATCGGTCCACCTGTGTGAAACGGGCCTAAGAAAAGTAACCACTAAAACCAATGATTCTTTTTAGCAATCTGTAGGGAGAATTCTTACTGACCACAAATGTAAGGAGCATTCTTTCCATCAACCATCATAGTTCATGTACCGTGAACTGTAGATATAGTAATTATAGGCAGGGATTCCCTGAGGCCAAAATGTGACTTCAAGGGTTCCTCCATGTTAAGAAGGTTGAGAAAGACTACATTAGAGTATTCAGTACACTTTCAATCTTTCATAGGGTGTCTCATGGTGTTCTTGTCTGCGATGACAGCAATCAGTGGGTGATCCATTCAGAGGATAGCATTCACTTCCATGAGTTGCAAGCTGTTGATCAGTCAAGAATGTATTCTTTAGTAGAACCAATTCTTAGGTAAATTTACCTTCACGTTCTAAGGAAATTACTGGCTAATTTTCTGTAGTGATGGAATTTTTGCTAATGTTGCTGGCTGTCATCAAGCTGACTCTAAATAAAGCCACCCCACCAGATAGTCTACTGGGTATATATGACCTCAGTGATCGGCATATTATTTAGTCATATTAAAGAGAGTAATATATAAGCGCTCTTTTAATGATTAATAGGTCTTTTTGCTAATAACTTTACAAGAAGCTGACCCAAGCTCCTGGATAACAAGGGCCAGGTGCACACAATTCACAAATATTGTGTTTCTGGAAGAATGGAGTCATATGATTTTGTTTACAATGATTACATAAATGGGCTAAACTAGCTCTGTAGACACCCGTGGTGTTTGGGACCCAATGGTGCCCCAATGCAGATGGTCATTCTTTTACGCTAAAATCTTCTCTTTGGCCCAGTATTGGCAGCTCCTGTAAAAAATACCATATGCACACCTGGGACAATCTCCTACAGTTCTATACTGTATCAGATGCAAGCAGCACTAGAAGCACACCTAACATTTTTGCAGAGTTACGTTCCTAATCTGAATAATGCACAAGTTAAGCCAGCCAAAGATGGTGCGATTTTCTTTCCTACAACCTGTGAAAGAAAATCACTCAATTCCCCCATCAACACAGTCAGTGTTGATGGGGAATGGCTCCTACGAAGCTATTATGCTCTCCCGGCAGGGAGCCATCCCAAGCCGGGGAAATATACAGTGATTAGTGCTAGCAGCTATAGCTGCTGGAAATTATCGCATGAAAAATACGACATGCTGGTTGCACCCAAGTTGATCAACCTGGGTACAATCAGCCTGCCCATACATAATTGGCCAGTCCCTGCTGAGCCCACCGAGATTCGAACTGTGTATAGCCAGCTTTATGCCATTATGAGAATAGTTCAGAATACAACTTATTAATGTGAGCCTATCATAAACCAATCCATAGTAAACAGACTAAACCACAAAATGTCTTGTTTAATGTCAGCTACACAAAATTCCTCTGCATAACAAAAAAATACAATTACTTCCTCCAGTATACAGTTTAAGGACCGAGACCCCAAGTCTAATGCCCCGTACACACGGTCGGACTTTGTTTGGACATTCCGACAACAAAATCCATGGATTTTTTCCGACGGATGTTGGCTCAAACTTGTCTTGCATACACACGGTCACACAAATTTGTCGGAAAGTCCGATCGTTCTGAACGCGGTGACGTAAAACACGTACGTTGGGACTATAAACGGGGCAGTGGCCAATAGCTTTCATCTCTTTATTTATTCTGAGCATGTGTGGTACTTTGTCCGTCGGATTTGTGTACACACGATCGGAATTTCCGACAACGGATTTTGTTGTCGGAAAATTTTATATCCTGCTCTCAAACTTTGTGTGTCGGAAAATCCTATGGAAAATGTGTGATGGAGCCCACACACGGTCGGAATTTCCGACAACAAGGTCCTATCACACATTTTCCGTCGGAAAATCCGACCGTGTGTACGGGGCATAACAAACCTTTCCTTTGATACATTTCTCACTTAAAAATGATTAACGTAGAATTCTATACAAAGATCTAAACACACAATCAAAGTATTTACATGTTGTCAGGAAGAGCAGAAGACTGCTGCTTAGGGTTAGGGAATTATATACTTGTAGTTCGGAGACAAGGTCCAGCATGTCCATAGGTTAAAGGGGTTGTAAAGCCTTACATTTACCCAGTGAAGTGACTATCCTCAGCTGATACACAAAGATAAAACATATCCTACTACATAAGTGGTACCTGATTATCCGCAGTCTTCTCATCTCTACATCTTTTCAAAGTGCAGAATTTATAAAGCTTGTCTGAGCTGTCAGAAAAAAAGGAGGCGGACAGCTACACTCTGCAGAGCTCAGTGAGGAGAGTTCGGAGAGCCGATTGGAGAGGAGGGGATGGAAGGGAATCCTCCCCTTCACACAGAATACAGGAACAGAGCTGAGGCTTTCAATCAGCTGGAGCTCCTTCCATGCCATCTTTTTTCTCTTGGTGTCAGGAAAACTTGTCAGGAGTGACTCCTGCTGATAGCAGAGGAACAAAGCAGCAGAGACAGAAATTACACTTAGTGCTCCTAATTGAGTCAAGTAAACACTATATAGGGATATGCTTTGTTCATATTTCATGTCTGAGGTTTACAACCACTTTAAGGGCAAGAGTCCATAGTTTGTTTAATCTTTTGCACATACAACAGCCCCCTTTTAGAGGAACTGTTCAGCAGTACTTGCTAACCCCCAGTCTTACTGCTCAGTGGACCCCCTTTTTTTTAAAAACACTTTTTATTGACAAGTGTGCAAAACATTGGACATATTCAACAATTACGCTCAACATGAGCATCATAGTATACATATTACAATTATACAATCAGGTAACGGTTATTGAAAAGTACAGATGCAGCTGCACTTGGATCACAAAATAGAAGGAAACATAAAACAAGTAGAAATTATACCCCTGGGTACCCAAAAATCATGTTTGAGGACTAAATTCCAAAAAGTGCATTATGTCATGCCCGCGAACCAATAGACTTGGCAAAATATATGTACTTAAGTACCAGATATAGTAATGCCCCGTACACACGGTCGGATTTTCCGACGGAAAATGTGTGATAGGACCTTGTTGTCGGAAATTCCGACCGTGTGTAGGCTCTATCACACATTTTCCATCGGATTTTCCGACCCACAAAGTTTGAGAGCAGGATATAAAATTTTCCGACAACAAAATCCATTGTCGGAAATTCCGATCATGTGTACACAAATCCGACGGACAAAGTGCCACGCATGCTCAAAATAAATAAAGGGATGAAAGCTATTGGCCACTGCCCCGTTTATAGTCCCGACATACGTGTTTTACGTCACCGCGTTTAGAATGATCGGATTTTCCGACAACTTTGTGTGACCGTGTGTATGCAAGACAAGTTTGAGCCAACATCCGTCGGAAAAAATCCATGGATTTTGTTGTCGGAATGTCCGAACAAAGTCCGACCGTGTGTACGGGGCATAAGAGTGGAGAAGCACCATACATCCCATACTTTATTATATTTATTAGGGCAACCTCTATGTTCGTACACTAGTTTCTCAAAGGGCAGAGCCTGATTCATCAGCTAAATCCATGTTCGGACAGATGGGGGTTCGAGCTGAATCCATTTGAGTGCAATGGCCTTCCTGGCTAAAATCAATGTCTCTTTTAACAAAACATGCTAATACCTCTGCCACTGTTCCTCATCTAGAATACCCAAAAGACGTGGACCCCTTCTTCAAGGCAGGAAACCGGAGTTTAGGAGCCCATTTATATAAAATTGGAGACCAGAAAATGAAAACAAAGACACATTTGTTGCCCAAAAAAAAAGTGTTTTTTTATCATCATCCTAGATTTCTCTTTTTTCCTGCTTTCCACAGTAGACACCTTACTTAAACTTACAGTTTTCACCAGCCTGAGCTACCTTTATAAATCATTAAAATAACACCTTTACTGCATTGAAAAAACCATTGACAACTAAACATTAAAGTAAAACAAGACAATAAAACACAGAATCCAAAATACTGCATGAATTATGCTAAGGTGAATTGAGCATATTGTGAAAGAATAGAGATAGGAGAATCGTCCAAAGATGGTGTGATGGAGTACAGAACAATGTTTTGGGCATCCAATCGATTTTGGAACCCCCTAATACATATTATTTCATCTCTCATTATCTCTGTTTCTAGGTGAACCTACTTATCCTTCTGGTCACTCTCCATAAGATGCTTCGCTCCTCCTCTGTCCTGAAGCCAGACTCCAGCCGCTTGGAGAACATCAAGTAAGTATTTTCAGTAACACCCTCATCCTCATCATCACATTCAGTATATTAGGACAGTCATCCACTCTACGGTTGGCTATAGCATACCCCCCCATTTGTCCATATTCTTGACTTTTGACTAAATGACATAACATAATTTCAGATTTAATGCTGATTAGCAAAATATATTAGTTTTCCTTGAATATGGCAAACTCAGGGAATGAAATGAAATTGGCCATAAATGTTCTGTTTTTTTTAACCTGAGGGATGAATAATGTTCTTGGGCTCTTCAGGTAGTTTGTTTTACTGTCAAATGTAAGTGTAAGCTTTCTGATGTTTATTTATGAACTTATTTGTTCCTGTTTCAGGTCATGGGCCTTAGGGGCAGTTACCCTCCTCTTCCTCCTCGGTCTCACCTGGGCTTTTGGCCTCCTGTTCATCAATAAAGAGTCTTTGGTCCTGGCATATCTCTTTACGACCTTCAATGCCTTGCAGGGCCTCTTCATCTTCATCTTCCACTGTGCTCTACAGAAGAAGGTTAGCATGCAACCCGTAGATTTGGTAGCGTGTCATGCCGCGAGCCTCACAAATAACAGAGGCCTAGCGGAAGGCTACACCACTGCAATTATGCTCTGTGGAAATCTCGAGAACACCTACACAGGGAAATCATTGACCTGTGTGCACTTCATCATCTCCTGTAGAGCTTCTCAACACAAAGCAACATCTTGTCAGAGCTTGACACAGCAGTGCTCAACCCCAGTATGCATTGCTACACAGGAATTGAACATTCCTGACTCTACCACAAAGACAATACCAGGCAAAATCTGATGTATATTTAAGTCACGATACACATTATTATACAAAACTTTGTTTTAGAATGGCACCTTTCATGATTAAATATCTGGTGCTTTCTGTCTGTCTCCAATACATCAAGAACATTGTGCTAGTGCCAATGTTTCTCTATGACTCCCCGCAGAAGGCCTGTCAGTCACTGTAAATTGTCTCTTCGTTACCAGGCCCCATTTTTCTCATTTCCCCTATAATTACACATAAAATGTTTTTTTTTTTTTTTTAAATGTAAGAACATGGTCTTGAGCTGAAAAAAAGCATATTTTCTACAGTACATTAACTTATTATTCTACGTATGTAAATTAGATTTGGAATCCATCCGCTTCTCCCACAAAACAGTAGGCTACCCATATCACATTATGGGGAAAACTGAGCTAATATCAGATCTAATAAATATTCCTGTGCTAATTGCAACATCATTTAACCTTTGCAGTATAACATTTGCTTTTCATTTTTACTGTAATAGGACTAATCTAAAATCTTTGCTGCCATAAAGAAAAAAAAAACAGTGCAATAGCTATCAAGCAATGCTTTACTGAGTCTGCCGTGGTTTACAGTCTAAATGATTTCCAAATACATAATTATAATAATATTTTAATCAGTTTTTTAGGCATGCTTCGCAGCGTGAGCGCATCTTTTGCTGTTCTAGTATTTATGTTCACCTCCTGGTTAAAGAAAATGTCCAGGAAAACTATTTTATTGAGACTTGAAGATATAACTTTAGACTTCACCTAGTGTGCCACCTGCTTCTGATTTCTGGTATTGCAGTGTGCCTAAAAGCTATACTAGCCTTTCTAAACCCTTTTGTCATTGAGGAACCTTTAAAATAGGTTTCTGGTTTCCAGGAACCCCTGCTAAAAATGGTTATATCCACAGTTTATGGTACATTTGCATAATCAGTAAGTTGTAGAACATTTTAAATAGGAGAATAATGAATGTGATGTTTCTAGAGTTTTTGACGAACAAAACAGATATTTTTTCACCAGCAGTAAACCCAAATTTATTTTCAAATATAATCTTGAAATGCAATTAATATGGGTTGATGAAAGGAAATGCAGACACTGAAAATGTTGATGTCAACCAACATTAGTGTAGGAATGATCTCTTAAATTGTTAGTCAGGGAGAATTTAATTACCACTCTTCCTAAGCTTAAGGAACCCCCAGCAACCTCAGGAGGAACCCTAGTTGAGAAAGGCTGCTCTTTACTATCCTCCTCTGTAAGCACTACTGTAGCTCATCAGCTATACTTTAGTTTACTAAATGTGTGAACAGTTAATGGAATTTTTTTTCACATGTTACTAAATAGATTCCAAACAGATTTTTTTTCATTTTTCTAAAAAACTTTCCATAATTTCTCAAGAAAGAATTGTGTATTAAGAGGTTATTGTATAAGACCTAGTTTATTTTTTAGGACCTAGAGGCACCAGGAAAAGATGTTTGATGAGTGCTTTTCTAGCTTTACTGTGTCAAATTAGTTAGCAGAGTTTTTGTATTTGTTAGTGTAAAAAAAGCATTACTTTCATGGTTTATTGGATGTGGTCAGTTACCAAAATGTGAAAAATGCAGCTCCAGTAGAACGCCTTTTCAAATACTCATTATGCACCCATGTAGGGTTTAACAAGTGCTTGCAAAGCATTTAAATGCCAGGTCTAAGGCTGTTTATAAGCATTAACAAAGCTTTGGAGGTCACAGTTTTGAAATGTATACTGATGCTTCTAGTGTTTGAGAAGCACTTGATAAGGTGTTCTTTATCAACACTTGTGTAAATAAGACCATAAGGTGTAGGAAAGTGTCAGTGCTGGGCTCAGCCCTTCCTTCTCAAAGCTGGCTGCTCAGCTGTCAGCTAATTGCCATTTCCTATCTCTCCACAGTGACTCACCTGTTGATGATATCCTGCTCATCAGTCCTGCCTACTTAAGCCATCCAGTCCAGATGATCTCTGCCTTCGCTTTGGTCACATCTCTAGAGATGCTGTCCTGTGTTCTTGTTAAAGACTTGCTTGACTGACATTCCTTCTGGCTCCAGATCCTGCTTGCTGTTCTACTACGCTCATCTCGGGCTCCCTGACATTTTGGCCTGTCTGACTATCCGTTCTGGTTTCACGATTAAGAATGCCTATCCGATTCCGTTGATTACGGAGTTATTTGACCGCCTCAATGGAGCAACGGTTTTCACAAAGCTTGAGAGAGGGGCATACAATCTCGTGAGGATTAAGGAGGGCAACGAGTGGAAAACTGCGTTTAATACCAGAACAGGCCATTATGAGTACCTCGTAATGACTTTTGGCCTTTGTAACGCCCCCGCAGTTTTCCAGGAATTTATCTGTCCTCCAAGATTTGTTGCAGTTCTGTGTGGTAGTTTATCTCGATGATATCCTTATATTTTTCAAGTCCCTGGACAACCACCACACAGATGTCTGTCATGTGCTTCAGAAACTAATGTCGTGTACACACGACCGAAACTTTTCGACCGGACTGGTCCGACGGAACGAATCCGTCAGACAATCCGACCGTTTGTGGGCTTCATCGGACCGTCAGTGGACCTTTTCTGTCGAAAATCAGGCGGACTTTAGATTTAGAACATGTTTCAAATCTTTCCAATGGACTCGAGTCCGATCGAAAAATCCGTTTGTCTGTATGTTAGTCCGACGGACAGAAAATGACGCAAGGGCAGCTATTGGCTACTGGCTATTAACTTCCTTTTTCTAGTCTGGTCGTACGTCATCACGTTCAAACGACCGGACTTTCGAACGGACTTTAGTCCGTTCGTGTGTGTGCAAGTCCGGTCGTTCGCAAGTCCGTCATAACTCCGTGGAAAGACCATCAGACGTTTGATGCTGAAAAGTCCGTCCGTGTGTACACGGCATAAGAGAGAACAATCTCTATTGTAAATTGGAGAAGTGCAAATTCCATTGTGAACAGGTTAAAACCCTGGGTTATGTCATTTCCACTGCTGGTTTTTCAATTAACCCAGAGAAACTTTCAGCAGCCCCACAGTGGCCCCGACCCATGGGTTTACGTCCTCTGCAATGCTTTCTTGGCTTTGCCAACTATTATCGGAAGTTTATCGGGAGTTAGTCTCCGGAGTCCATTAAGGCCTTTGAGAGTCTCAAGGCTGCCTTTGTTTCTGCTCCTGTGTTGGCACTTCCTGATCCTATGTTACCTTTTATCCTTGAGGTTGATGTTTCTGAGACTGGATTTGGCGCCCTTCTGTATCAACGTCCTACCTCTGAGAGCACTATGCATCCTTGTGGCTACTTTTCCAAGAAATTGTTACCTGCGGAGTGCAATTACGAGATTGGTGACAAAAGAGCTGTTAGTGATCATTTTAGCCCTGAAGGAATGGAGACATCTCCTCGAAGGTACCACTGTGCCGGTTCTCATTCTTACTGACCATAAGGAAACTCGCATTCTTGTCTGAGGCTAAGTGCCTCTCTCCCAGAAGGGCGCGATGGGCTCTTCTCTTGTCTTTGTTGCACTTGGGCACAAGTCCAAGAGGCTTTGCGACATGCTAATGGTAGGTACAGACTCCATGCTGACCGCAGACGCCTACCTGCGCCTTCCTACCAGGTTGGAGACAGGGTCTTGCTGTCATCTCGCAACCTCCGACTTTGTGTTCCCTCTCAGAATGTTCGCACCTCGGTTTATTGGGCCTTTCCGTATTCCTCGCAGGTATAACCCAGTGGCTTACGCATTAGATCTTCCTTCTAATATGCATATTTCAAATGTATTTCATGTAATTTCAACCTTTATTAAAACCTTTGGTCTGCAACCGCTTTACCAGCTCGGTGCCTCGTCCTCACCCTGTACAGGTTGAGAACCATGAGGAGTATGAAGTACAGTTCATTGTTGACTCCCATAAGTTCAGTGGGCGCATACAGTACCTGGTGCATTGGAAAGGGTACGGTCCAGAGGAACGCTCTTGGGTCTCATTCTCGGACGTACATGCACCCGTCCTCCTCCGTGATTTCCATAGACGTTTTCCCCTCAAGCCTGGTGGTCCTCCGAGGGGGGGTCATTGAGGAAGGGGTACTGTCAGGGCTGGGCTCAGCCCTTCCTTCTCAGCTAATTGCCAGCTCCTATTTCTCCACAGTGACTCACCCGTTGATGATATCCTGCTCGTCAGTCCTGCCTACTTAAGCCGTCTAGTCCAGATGATCCCTGCCTTCGCCTTGGTCACATCTCTAGAGACGCTCTCCTGTGTTCCTGTTAAAGACTTGCTTGGCTGACATTCCTTCTGGCTCCAGATCCTGCTTGCTGTTCTACACTCATCTCTGGCTCCCTGACGTTTTGGTTTGTCTGACTATCCGTTCCGGGTCCTGAACTCTGGCTATGTTTTGACTACGTTTACTCTGTTTAACTTTTTTTTTTATTATTATTATTATTAAACAAGTGTGATTTAACTGTACTGCTGTCTCAGTCTGATTCATGGTTTCTGACAGAAAGAAATGGAGGAGCTGTGGACCCTTCGGACCATTTTTTTTCACCCAAGGGCTTAAAAAAAATGTGTTTGGCTGTGAGAAAAGCTCCTTGTATCCTTCTCTCCACTTTTATAGCACACATCTTTCAATTCTTACAAAACTACAGAAGAATGAAACATAAAACAGATAAAAGTTGGATGTGCAGGTATTGTCCTCAGTAATCAATCAGGCTTGAATTTATATTCTTGTCATAAATGTTATCAATCATCAAAGCCCCTCAAACTCAGAGAGAGGATGCAGTCAGTCTGTGAAAGAACTGATATTTAGCCAAAATTCTTTCATGAATGGAATGTTGTGAAATGTGGAAGTGGTTGAGAGGGATGTGGTTGGGCTTATCCACTGTCTTGATGTTGCAGGTGTAAGTGTAAGTGAGTAGGCTTAGAATGCAAAATGGCTGCTCTGGTCTGAAGAATTACAACTACAGTTTAAATAGCTTTTATTGTGCCCTGTCTCAACAGGTACATAAGGAATACAGCAAATGTCTGAGACATTCATACTGTTGTGTGAGGGGTCCAGGAGCAGAACACGGAACCTTGAAATCGACAGTCAACAGTCGATACTACACCCAGAGCCGTATTCGCCGGATGTGGAATGACACTGTCAGAAAACAGACAGAATCCTCCTTTATTGCCGGAGACCTAAATAGCACCCCGACTCTAAACAGAGGTGTGTACAACCACTCAAAGTCCAGGACATATTCAGCTGAAGAATTTAGGGCACAACTTTATCTTTATCATTGTTGTTTTGTAAGGCAGGACAGTGAAACTAGATGCTCCATAGGAAACCCTCACCTTTTTAGTTCTGACTATAGGAAAAGTTGCCTTCTACAAATACGGCTGTGTATACAGTAACCCATATAATATTTTAACATTTCCTAGAAAACACTGTGCATACCAAGGTATTTTGTAAGGGGGAAAAATTCACATTAAATATTATACTGTATATCTGATTGATTCACTGCTCTGACTTGCAATATTCCATTTGTCAGAAAGTTGAACTTGGGCATTGTATTTGAAGATAGGCATTAAATTTCAACAAAAACAGGGCCTGACTCCTAATAGACAACCTGACTCTTGTTTACTGTCCTCCAAGGCACAATGGGTAACCACTTACTGACGAATCCTGTGCTGCAAAGCCGCGTAGGCACCAGCCCGTATAACACACTTATCACAGAGTCTGTGGGCTTCAGTCCATCCTCCCCTGGATACAACACCACTGGTGAGACATATTATATATTGTTATATATTGGAGAGACATATATATATATATATATATATATATATATATATATATATATAGATAGATATCTATCTATCTATATATATATATAGATAGATAGATATCTATAGATATATAGATATAGATAGATATATATCTATATCGATAGATAGATAGATAGATAGATAGATAGATAGATAGATAGATAGATAGATAGATAGATAGATAGATAGATAGATAGATAGATAGATAGATAGATAGATAGATAGATAGATAGATACAGTGGGAACGGAAAGTATTCAGACCCCCTTAAATTTTCCACTCTTTGTTATATTGCAGCCATTTGCTAAAATCATTTAAGTTCATTTTTTTTTCCTCATTAATGTATACACAGCACCCCATATTGACAGAAAAACACAAAATTGTTGACATTTTTGCAGATTTATTAAAAAAGAAGAACTGAAATATCACATGGTCCTAAGTATTCAGACCCTTTGCTGTGACACTCATATTTAACTCAGGTGCTGTCCATTTCTTCTGATCATCCTTGAGATGGTTCTACACCTTCATTTGAGTCCAGCTGTTTTTGATTATACTGATTGGACTTGCTTAGGAAAGCCACACACCTGTCTAAATAAGACCTTACAGCTCACAGTGCATGTCAGAGCAAATGAGAATCATGAGGTCAAAGGAACTGCCTGAAGAGCTCAGAGACAAAATTGTGGCAAGGCATAGATCTGGCCAAGGTTACAAAAAAAATTCTGCTGCACTTAAGGTTCCTAAGAGCACAGTGGCCTCCATAATCCTTAAATGAAAGATGTTTGGGACGACCAGAACCCTTCCTAGAGCTGGCTGTCTGGCCAAACTGAGCTATCGGGGAGAAGAGCCTTGGTGAGAGAGGTAAAGAAGAACCCAAAGATCACTGTGGCTGAGCTCCAGAGATGCAGTCGGGAGATGAGAGGAAGTTGTAGAAAGTCAACCATCACTGCAGCCCTCCACCAGTCGGGGCTTTATGGCAGAGTGCCCAGAAAGAAGCCTCTCCTCAGTGCAAGACACATGAAAGCCCGCATGGAGTTTGCTAAAAAACACCTGAAGGACTCCAAGATGGTAAGAAATAAGATTCTCTGGTCTGATGAGACCAAGATAGAACTTTTTGGCCTTAATTCTAAGCGGTATATGTGGAGAAAACCAGGCACTGCTCATCACCTGTCCAATACAGTCCCAACAGTGAAGCATGGTGGTGGCAGCATCATGCTGTGGGGGTGTTTTTTAGCTGCAGGGACAGGATGACTGGTTGCAATCGAGGGAAAGATAAATGTGGCCAAGTACAGGGATATCCTGGATGAAAATCTTCTCCAGAATGCTCAAGACCTCAGACTGGGCCGAAGGTTTACCCTCCAACAAGACAATGACCCTAAGCACACAGCTAAAATAACGAAGGAGTGGCTTCACAACAACTCCGTGACTGTTCTTGAATGGCCCAGCCAGAGCCCTGACTTAAACCCAATTGAGCATCTCTGGAGAGACCTAAAAATGGCTGTCCACCAAAGTTTACCATCCAACCTGACAGAACTGGAGAGGATCTGCAAGGAGGAATGGCAGAGGATCCCCAAATCCAGGTGTGAAAAACTTGTTGCATCTTTCCCAAAAAGACTTGTGGCTGTATTAGATCAAAAGGGTGCTTCTACTAAATACTGAGCAAAGGGTCTGAATACTTAGGACCATGTGATATTTCAGTTTTGTTTTTTTTAATAAATCTGCAAAAATGTCAACAATTCTGTATTTTTCTGTCAATATGGGGTGCTATGTGTACATTAATGAGGGAAAAAAATTAACTTAAATGATTTTAGCACATGGTTGCAATATAACAAAGAGTGAAAAATTTAAGGGGGTCTGAATACTTTCTGTCCCCACTGTGTATATATATATATATATATATATATATATAAGTCAAAGTAATATGTGTATAAAAGCCAACATGGATTTCTATAGAGGCTCATATTTACTTGTGTCTACATGAATCTCCTAAAATGTAGGTAGACCTAAATGTATAAAATGTATAATAATGTACCTCCTAGAGCATCCCAAGATTCCCCAAACCCATGAAGCTTTACTACAGAATAGCAATTCCAGCTCTTAGTTTTTTTTCTGGTATTGGAGATCCTGAGGTTCTCTAAAAGGCATGTGACCATACATGCAGATGCCTTAAATGCCTTCTTTACAGGTGTCCCTTTTTTTTAAGAGTTAAAGTGAACAAAGGTTTACCCTAATTTAGAAACAAGGTTCTTAGTGTACATCATACAAACAATTCTACCAAAACAAAAACTGAATTGCTTTTGATAAGAAATCAAGAATGAAAGCAGCCCACTTTTCTATAAGTCTTTTATGTCTATTCCAGTTAAATTACAGTTTTCCATTCACTCAAAGCCATATTTGATACCCAGTGTATGCAGAAACCTTTATTTCATTCTGCAAAGTCATAAAGTTTTACCAAGCACGTGTGCACTATATGGCCATAAGTTTGTGGATACTTGATCATCACACCTATTTTGGCTTGTTGGATATTGCAATCTAACACTGGACATTTATATGGAGTTGTCTCCTCCCCCCCTTATTCTTAAGGGGCTATAACAGACTCCACTCTTCTGGAGAGACAATATTTTAGAGTGTGTCTGTGGGAATTTGTACTAATTTAGCCAAAAGAGGTCAGGTACTAATGTTGGACAAGAGGACCTGGCCCGCTGTCTGCAATTCATTCCAAAAGTGTTGAGTAGGATTAAGGTCAGGACTCTCAAGGCCATTTGAGATCCTCACCACCAAACCCATTACACCTTGTCATTATGGACCAGAATTTGTTCACTGAAGCACAGTCATACAGAAACAAGGGCCTTCACCAAACAGTTGCAACCTGATTGGAAGCACACAGATGTCTATAATGTCTTTGTAAGCTGTGGCATCAACAGTATCCTTCACAAGAAAAACTTGAAAATACTTTTGGCCATATAGTGTATGTAATTTCTCCTGCAGAGCCATATTTCAGACCAGCCATAGATGTGAGATTGTGGAAATAAATTTGACAACCATACAATCAATCTGTGGAGCAATTGAGGCATAAGCATTTACAATAGTTCTTGTCTAGTCTGCATGAATATGCACCAGGAAGACACACCTGTTGCCAGCTTTACCCTGAGGAACAATAGTGATCATCCAGAAAATTATATTTTTAGATGATCAGGTTTCTCATAGATTTGTCAACCAGGGGCTGTATGTTAAGGTCACAGAATTTCAATATTTATGCAGTTGACTCCCAGTCCAAAACTGCAAGATTGAGCAACAGCCATATCTGGTGTTAATACCATAATACAAATGTACATCATTTATCCTGCAGATATAAAGGACCATATGTAGTGGCCAGTATAAAAATATATTTAGTCATATTACTCTTATGCCACATACACACGATCAGAATTTTCGACAACAAATGTTCGATGTGAGCTTGTTGTCGGAAATTCCGACCGTGTGTAGGCTCCATCGGACATTTGCTGTAGGAATTTCCAACAACAAATGTTTGAGAGAAGGTTCTCAAATTTTCCAAGCATGTGTACACAATTCTGACGCACAAAAGTCCACGCATGCTCGGAATCAAGTACAAGAGCCGCACTGGCTATTGAACTTCATTTTTCTCGGCTCGTCGTATGTGTTGTACGTCACCGCGTTCTTGCCGATGGGAATTTCCGATGACATTTGTGTGACCGTGTACATGCAAGACAAGTTTGAGCCAACATCCGTTGGAAAAAAGTCCACGGTTTTTGTTGTCTGAATGTCCGATCGTGTGTACGCGGGCATAAGAGAACCATGTCTGATACCTGTAGTTCAAAAGTTACATAGAGCAATATGTTTAGTGCCTAACCTTTGGTTGCATTAATGCAAGTACAATTGCAATATAATAAGCTCAGCTTTCGTTATCTCCTATCATGTTGCCAGCACCATTTTCCTTCTTTTCTCCCACTAAGTCTTGCAGATCCTTATAATTGAGTCCAGAACAGCATGTAGAGAGCAAGTATGCTATATTATTTACAATATGCTTAGGATAAATATATACAATATGTAGATGTAGATAAAGAGAAAGGTGTCACTGAGTGCTTCCTAACATATAATATGTATGTTTCTCTTGCCCCTCATCACATTTTGCCATATCTACATATATTTTCTACATCATCATATCTCTGTACCTTGATTCTAACAATGTATCTCTGTCTGCCTTTCTTACCTGACTTTCTCGGTTCTTCTATTGTGGAAATACAGGAACATTCAGAGATCCCAGTAAGTGCCTCATTTAACCTTCCTAATATTCTGCTACTGCTAATAGTTTATAACAAATGCAATCAGCACTTGTGCTCCAGAGAGCTGGACAGTAGTGATAGGGTGTCACCACACCAAAGCACGACTCCACTGACCACCACTACACTAATGAACTACTCCACTGACCACCACTACACTAATGAACTACTGCACTGGCCACCACTACACTAATGAACTACTGCACTGACCACCATTACACTAATGAACTACTCCACTGACCACCACTACACTAATGAACTACTCCATTGACCACCACTACACTAATGAACTACTGCACTGACCACCGCTATGCTAATGAACTACTCCACTGACCACCACTTCACCAATGCATTATTCCACTGACCACCATTACACCAATGCACTATTCCACTGACCACCGCTACACTGATGAACTGCTCCAGGCACCACCATTATACTAATCCATTATTCCAATGACTACCACTACACCAATGCACTACTCCATTAACCACCACTACACTAATGAACTACTTCACTGACCACCATTACACCAGTCCATTATTCTACTGACTACCACTACATGGATGCACTACCCCTCTGATCACCAGTACACTAATGAGCTACTCCAATGACCACCACTACACCAATGCATTATTTCACCGACTACCACTACACCAATGCACTACTCCACTGACCACCCCTACACTGATTAACTACTCCACTGACCAGTGACCACCATTACACCAATGCATTATTCCACTGACTACCACTACATGGATTAACTACTCCACTGACCACCACATCACCAATGCACTACTTTGCTGACTGCTGCTAGGCTCACACGCTTTTTCACTGCTAATGTAATGCCAAGCCATGTGCTAAAAACATTTGTAAGCTATAGGCTACATTTCCCCAGATTGCCTACCAGTAGTAATTTTTTAGGTTAGTCAGATTTTTTAGGAAATTCAATATTCATCCTGTTTGCTCACTCAGCACCTCTGCACGTGCGTCCCTTTGTACCGATGTGCACTTCCTTCTTTGCCTTTACTGCACCACACCTATTTCTTCACTTATCACTAACACACATTTTCTCACTTGCCACCACTGGACCAATGCTCACTTCCTCTCTTGTCAAAATGTACTTCTATACTTAGCCTGTTCAGTGAACAGGCATGCTTTTACCAATATTACATATAATAAAGAATGCAAGGTTAACAATGCACAGCCAAAAACATTTTAAAACAACATATCATTTAATCTTAAAAGGAAGTCTCCTTTACATTAACAAATAACTGTACTTTTAGTTTAGTTATCATTTAAACATAACTGGCCAATTCAAATTGAAAGTATGAGAAAAGATGTGTAAGCAGAGCTTGTCTTCAATAAAAACCATATGTAAAAACAATCAGTATATCTAGAGATTTGCCAGGTAAAGTTAAATGCAGACCTCAACTCTCCCTGTAAAATGAAGTAAAGCTAGCCAGAATCATTTGATTCCCCAATCCTCGTTAAAGCTGGATTGTTCATGGCCAGCTTTGGGTTTGGGTCCACTACCAGATCATCCCGTTGGTCCGGGAAGTCACTAGTCACATTAATATGACTGCTGCAAAAAGGCAAGAGACTCAGGCATTTGACAGCCTGCACTTAAGCAGTAATCTTGGTACTAAATGCAATTTTTTTTTACTTTAATGCATTCTCTGCATTAAAGTAAAAAAAAAAACAATACCTACTATACCCACCTGTCCCCAAGCACTTACCTGCAGTCCATTGTCCTTGCTGCTGGGTTAGCACCTGGCTAAGTAAAGGAGACTCCCATGAATAGGCAGGGGGCCAGTAGCTTGGGAATCAGCCCAAAGACAATAAAAGTGAACATTTTAAATAAAAGAGAACCATCATTTAATATTCAATGTTTTGCCCTCCTCTTTAAAAATCATTACAAAAATGTAAGGGTTTAATATCACTCTATAGTGTGTGTAAATCCTAACTATGAATTTCTACTATTTGTGACCATTTGGTCTGTTTAATAATCCATTGGAAGCATATATATTTTTTTGATAAAACAAAGAACGTATTGCTCTTGCCAGAATAGCAGAGGTGTCTTGTGCATACTTCCTGTGTTTCAAAAAGTCTGTTAAAATTTCCTATTTCATATCTTGGGCTACAGAATGATTAGCCTTTATGTTGTAGAGATCTGAGAATGTGAGTGGCTTAGTAGTTTAGGAAAGACACTGGGCAGGGCTGACAAACTCCACAAAATGCTGTTTTGTGAGCCTACAATACAGCTTAAAGGGGTTGTAAAGCCTTGTGTTTTTTCACCTTAATGCATCCTATGCATTAAGTTGAAAAAACACCTGGCAGTCACCGGCCCCCCAGCCCCCCCGGATTTACTTACCTGAGCCCCTCCATCTCTTCGGCGGGGACGCTCTGTCCCTCTCTCCACGGGGTCCCAGCTCTTAATTGGATAGATTGATAGCAGCACAGCCATTCGCTCCCACTGCTGTCAATCAAATCCAATGATGCGGGCGCCGGGGGGGGGGGGGGGGGCCGAGTCCGACATTCGTGTCTGTGGACACAAATGCTGGACTTGGGAGCATGCCCGCAAGGTAACCCCCTCAGGAGAGCGATTCCCCTCGGGGGTTATCTTATGCGGGGAGGAGCCGCGAGAGCCGCCGGGGGACCCCACAAGAGGATGTTCGGGGCCACTCTGTGCAAAACAATCTGAACAGTGGAGGTAAGTATGATATGTTTGTTATTTTTAAAAAATTAAATAGATCCTTTACTCAATAGATATTTACTGCACTTATAGGTTCTTTAAAGGCAAGAACCAATGAACAAGAAGAAATGTGCATGTATTGCAAAGATATAGTGCTTGTTTTTTTGTTTTTTTGCTTCGATATATGTTTTAACTTTTACACTCTTATAGAGCATGTCTATTTTAAATAGAAAAACAGCATTAGGAGTTAGTAGGAATATGTCAGCAGTGGCATAAAGTTCTTTATGATCATTTCAAAAGTGGCCATATAGAAGGATCAGTTGAAAAATAAATGAGGCCAGCCAGGCTGTTTTAAGAAATGGATAAACAACCCATTTCTTAAAATGACCACCAGGCCCATAGCGGTCCCAGATTCAGGGGGCATAGCCTGATTTGCTCTGCATACGTCCCTCTGACTTTCTGTAATTGGCACAAAGATATCCTTAATCTCAATCTCTATAACGCCACTGTATAGGCAAAGTTTGCGAGGAAGGGTCCTGCTGGACCTATGTGCAGCATAGCGGCTAATGCCTATTAAATCCAGAACTGTTCGGAAGTCTGGTGGTGTGTCTCCACTACTATGGTGAGCATAGGGCAACTTGCCTAATATTTTAATAGTTAAAGCAGCCCTACATCCAGCATTTAAAGCTTAAATAAAGCCTTAACTTCTTTCTAAATGTGTGCTTCTGTATAGTGAACATGATACCATACAATTTGAATTGTTTCAGCACACATTTTGTGTGTATTTCTATCTTTTTTGAACACAATGGATCCTATAAACCATGCAGGTGTAAGTTTTCAGCTCTTACAAGTTTACATGCTTGAAAGTTTAAAGCTCCATACTGTATAGAAAGGAAATATAGAACTGATATATTTGCTAAGGATGATCAACGCAAGGTTTTCATTGTTCTTAATCTTTATTTCACAGAACACACCTTAAGCCGAGACCCATGTGGAAAGGATGCCCTTCCTCCCCTTCCACTCAATGGTAATTTTAACAACAGCTATTCCCTTAGAGCTGGAGACTTCCCACCTGATCCTTCCAAACTGGGAGATGGGGGACGTCGTAATATTACGGATGCTGCAGCCTTTGAAAAGATGATCATTTCTGAGCTGGTACACAGCAACCTGAGGGGCAAATCCCACCAGGGGACAACAGACACTGGAGATGAGGAGGTAACATCTGGGGCAATTGGAGAAGGTGGAGAAGTCCCCACCTTGGAGATGGAGCGCATGTACAAAGCTTTAGAAGAACCCCTTCTCTTACAGAGAGCTCAGTCCATCTTGTACCAGAGTGACCTAGAGGAGTCTGAAGCTGAACCCGCTCCTCGTGACTCACCAAACCGCGACTCTCTCTACACGAGCATGACCAACCTCAGAGACTCTCCCTACCCAGACAGCAGCCCTGAACCAGGCTTGCCATCTTCTGGGGAAATGTTGCCGTGCCACCAAGGGGTCCCCCCGCCTACAGCGGCAGATGCCATGTACTTCCCTGGCCGGCTGGGTTCAGTGCCCAGAGGGCAGTTGCAAGCCTTCTACCAGATGCCTCAAGGGTTTCTGGGTCTAGAAGGGTCAGTACCTGAGGGTGATGGGCAGATGCAGCTCATCACCAGCCTCTGAACTTACTCGTCCACCTCTGGCACCAACTCCATTACTCCCCAACTAAATAAAATGAGAGATACTGCCTTCCCTCTCCATCTCAGAAGAAAGCAGGGTCATATGGTGGAAGGAAGTGGTATTTAACTAAGGGGCTATTTCAGTGGAGTAGGGTGAGGACACAATACTGCCTTGGTCGATGGACTACTAGTGTTGATGGCAGGTATTATCTGGGTTCAGTCTGTTTGGACTTCCTCTTGATTGCCAACATCCATCTGAAAATGATGTATATTTCTTGTGAGGGCCACAAACAGGTAGGGGTTTGGGTGCCAAATAAGCTGCTTGCAACATAACTATCTGCCCCAACAAGAGCTACTGATACAATGATACAACCACCAGTTTGGTGCTGACATTTACAGTATTGCTGCAAAGCCAATGTAAACAAAAATGAAAAGTTACAGGCAGAGCTAGTGAATAGCCAACAGTAACTGTAGGCAGCCCCTGTGTGTTAGCAACGCTAGGTGCAATGAAAGGATACAAACAGTAAAACTGGTCATTTATTCACGGTCAGGAATTCATTTCTTGCACTCAATAAGAGGTGCCAAACAACCCATGGGCTTGCTGAGTAATAAGGATGTAAATTGCCTAAGATAGTGAAATTTACCTTTGTATTTTTGAAATGTCACAGCTTACGATTTGCATTCCCATAGAAAAGTAGAGGAAATGCAAGCTGAACAAGAGTTTTCAGAAAGTTAAATATCCAGAAAAAGCCACTTTCATTCACCACTGAACTTTTTCCTTGGGTCTTTCTAACAAAGTCCTTGGTGCCATCTTCTCTGTCCGCCCAAACCCCACTGTCTGCCTCAACGATGAAATCAGACTTTTTTTATGCCCGGTTCAGAAGAGCATGGTTTGTGCGTAACAGAAAGGAAGAGGAAGCTACCAGGGAGACAGAAACTGCTGCCAGGAAGGTGTTAACACCACTTAAAAGATAAAGGCTGGGGTGAAAAGGACCAGCTGCCCTGCATATTCTTTATTTAAGCACAAAACATCCCCCACCTCTGTTAACAGAGGACCATCTGAACTTTATCAATGGGGGAAGCGAGTGTCTTTTCCGACTGCTGTAAATAACGGACTTCTAAAGGGGGGGAAAGGGAGAGATGAGGGGAGATTCCTATACCCCTCTCCAGATAAATATCAGAGGTGTGGAAATGGTCAGTAGGGGGCTTTTTTTTTTTATTTGTGTCTGCCTTCAGCAGTGTCTCTTCCTGTCCAAAATTGCCACTGTGCCGTATTCTGTTCATTCCACTACAGAATCATGAATGACCTTCACCAGTCCCAAAGATCCTGCCTTTGTGTTGTCAGCTACCTTGTTTGAGTTTTTAAACACCTTTGTTTTTTTTTTTTATGTATTTATTATTTTTCTGCATGTAGAGATCCAGAATTGTACAGGTTCTTCATATATTTGGTCATCTACCTGCCTGAACGAAAAACATGAAAGATCAAGATTTTATAAAAAATATATATATATATATATATAAGTATATATACAAAGAGGAGCTTCTGTCATTAATGACCTTGTTCAAATAACAGAATGGATGTCACAACTAAATGTTTTAAATCTAGAAAATATACTATATATATATAAATATATATATAGATATATCTATATCTATATATAGATATATCTATATATAGATATATATATAGATATCTTTAGTAAAGTCCCATAGGATTTTTTAAAAATACAAATACCCGTTAACCAGCTCTCTGCTGCTAAATAAAGGCCATGAATTCTAGGGAACAGTGCAATAAGGCATTAAACATGGGGTCACTTTAAACAATCACTTTAACAAGCCCCATGCTGCCTCAACAAGAACTCAAGCGTGGTGTCTGCTATTTTGTCTTACCACAGGTTTTCCTAGGTCATAGCCTTTGCCCTGTGGTTTCTGCACACAGCTAAAGCCAAAACCTATTTACTGGCATATATCAGCTTTATGTTTGCCCTGTACAGGTCTATACATCTCTAAATGATTGGATCTTAACATATTTACATAGATCTATGAAATGTGAGAATTTGCCATATGGAGGGGTAGTAGATATAGAGCTGTAGATCCTAATGTAAAAGAGCTGCAGGGTGTGTAGTTTTTTTGGACTTTCTGTTCATATGTTATTTCCTCAGTCGTAAACCTCTTACATTTTCTTAACTGCTAATAATCAGGTTGATCTACATTTTGCATTCATGTGCAAATGTGGATGTGCAATTCACTGTCCATCTTCAGATACAAATTTCAGCTCCTGTGGTAAATAAACTGGCAAAACTATAATTGTGGCCTAGTCACCAGAAAGAAATCGTGTGGACAGTTCAAAGAATCTCAAGATGTTTTCTCGTTTATTCAACAGCACAGTTTTCTCGTTGTGCTTCAGGGTTTTTTGTTACCTAATGGAGAAAGCAGCCATTTTCAAACATTCAGGACTGGATTGAACCTGATTGGTGCTAGCAGGAAAGGAGATCCGGTTCTTAGTACTGATATGATGATACATCTGGCCTAGTTTGTGGGCTTCTTTAACACTCACCCTGTCAGTCCACTGGAAACTACTGAAGGATCCCTTGGAACTTAAAAATGGCTCCTTGCACAGTTTACAACATGGCCTTAACAACAGAGGCAGGTGTTAGACCCTTGGTTCTGACTGTTCCTCCTGACTATAATACTGGTAGGTGGTGAACAATTGAAAGTGTAGGTAGTTGTGCCTGTGGTTCCTTATACCTAAAAGCTGCAGACACTGGCTGGTCAGTGGCAAGGCATGAGATTCATCCTTAACAGCTATGGTACCTTATGTCTGGGACTACGAGGCCTGCCTATAATATCTGGGCCTAATCCTATTGATATCAATGAGACAGTGCAGTTAGTTTCCAGTGTGCAATTGACCTGCTTTCTCAAAAATATTACTTACATGTTGTACACTTACAGAATGGCTGCCATTGTACCATATTAGGGACAAGAGTGTATTACTATGTAGCCACATTCAGAAACTACTATATTATTTGCAGTGATACTACTGCTACACAGGGACTATTGGTGGCTGTCGTATATATTTTTTGTACTGCTAACACTGTGTGAAATTCCACTGATTGTCAAGATGGCTTAAGTAAATAATTTGCATGTTGCCCCAAACAGAACTCAGCACTTTTAAAGACTATTTTTGTCAAGCTTGTATTTCAAAGGATATATGTATACAGAATGAATATTTATGTAAAATCCCTTTTAAAAAATAATTTTAAAGAACCCCCTATAAAATATTGACGTCAGATCCTTAAATGTTGAAGACCAGTATAGAATACGAGACTCAACATGCCACTATGTCTCCTTGCTGGAGAAGTTATGATGGCTAGAGATTTAAGATTAAAAGAACCTTACGTCCTTGGAATCTTCTTTCACAAAATCAGCGAGAGGTAGACTTGAACAAGTTATAATGGGCCTCAACAATGGACTTTTGGAAAAATAAGATCTACATTTGTTGTCCATAGTACCCAGCCACAACCAATGAGGATGAGGTTGGTCTGCAATGGGCAAGAAGAAAAATTCCTCTGTTTGACACTTGTTCTCAGGCCCAGCACATCTATATCGCATATTTAGGTTGTGTATCTGTTCCCTTTTTGTTTTACATTGTTTGTTGTCAACCACCACTGAACCCCATAGATTCTGACAAGAGCAAAGGGTTAAATACCTCCGCCCCCTTCTCTCCTCTCTCTCTCCTTCCTTCATTTTCTTTTTCATATGCCAAAACCAGAAATGGGTCGAACGCCATTCTACAAGCGAACAAAACAAAAAAATTGTCGTACGAAAGACTGAAACCATATCGTACGTAGAAAAAAATTTAACAAAAAAAGGCAGAAAAAATGATGTTGAAAAAAATATATAAAAAAAAATGAATATCGCAACTTGTGGAGTGAAAGAAACACACCAATAAAAAACATTTTGATTTCTGAATGGTTGTCATCATTGTCTGAATGAACTTTTATTCGGCTGTAAGGGAAAGTCGAAATTTTAGTTATGCACCCTAATAAGCTGCTTTTACTGTGCCACACATATGGCAATACTGCATTTCATACACCCCAACTTTCTGAGAATGAAGGACAGCACAATGGATTTAGCACAAGGTACTGTATGTACATAAAGGAAACACACCTCCGGTTACCCAGATCATAATGAAATGAACGCAGAAATAATAACTGGTCCACACACATTACACATTTATGGTCCATTGTTCTCATTATCAGGGGCCTGCTTTGAGAAATGCCATGTATCCATGGCTGGAGTGCATGTAAACAGAACGTGCCTCTGCAGGAGACCAACAGCACTAATGCCATGACAGCGGACATTTCGGCATCAAAGGTCCGACGGTCTTTCAGACGGACTTTTGACGGACTTCCGACGGACTTTTGAATGAACGGACTTGCCTACACACGATCACACCAAAGTCCGACGGATTCGTACGTGATGACGTACACCGGACTAAAATAAGGAAGTTGATAGCCAGTAGCCAATAGCTGCCCTAGCATCGGTTTTCATCCGTCGGACTAGCATACAGACGAGCGGACTTTTTGACCGGACTCGAGTCTGTCGGAAAGATATAAAACATGTTCCAAATCTAAAGTCCGTCTGATTTTCGACCGAAAAAGTCTGCTGCAGGTCCGATGAAGCCCACACACGGTCAGATTGTCCGACGGATTTGTCCCGTCGGACCAGTCCAGTCGAAAAGTCCACCCGTGTGTACACAGCACAAGATACAGCAAAGGATGAAAAACATGAAAACAAGTAATTAATTTTAAAAAAACGGCAATTGTTTATGATATACATTGGGGGTATTTTACTAAAACTGGTGCACACAGAATCAGCCAGTTTCTAGAGCTATATCAGAATAGCCCAGGCATACGAGCGTGACTTGACATTTTCATTATATACTGACATGCCCATGGCAAAGATGGCTGTCCAGTTACTTATCATAGGGGGGTGACACAATGTAATGTTATGAGTGGGTGGAGAAATGCAGCTGTGTCTGATGTTCTTTCCTGTGCTCGTGCACAACTGGTCAAAGGGGCATTTTTCGTGAAACGTCCCATCATTGACGATAGAGGGCCGAATTCCAGTTGACCTTGTTCTGACAACTGCTTCCACCAGTAGTGGCCGCCATGTTTTTGGAGGGATTACCAGCAGCATGTAGCACAACCTTCTGTGAAAAGAAAGCAAGATGGCAAACATTTGTTTTTGAATTCATAAGACTGGAATGATTTACTAAAACTGATGCACACAGAATCTGGTGCAGCTGTGCATAGTAACCAATCAGCTTCTAACTTCACTGTGTTCAATTAAAACAGAGCTAAACCTTCTTATCGTTCTCAGCCAAGGAAGCTGCCATCTTAGTTTGTGTTTTGTCCTCAACGGATATAATGCTGCACATGTAATCAGTTATGACACCAGCCATTTGATGGTTTGGCAGTCACCTTCCTGGCACATGCCGGAATGTAACTGTTTTTTGAAACCGTTAAATCAATGGGTTTAGTTCCACTTTAAAGTGGAACTTTACCCACAACATCTTGAAAAAAATAGTTTTTTTAGCAAGGAACATACATTCCACATTAATAATTATGCTACCAAAATTAGTGTGTGCTGTAAATTGCCTCTAGTATTATTCCTGTTTCTTCTTGCTGGAGGCTGTCATTTTGCTGAAGCCCAGAGTTCCCGAGCAGCAGTAAATCATAAAGCGGAACTAAATCCATCATTAACTGTTACATTCCTGGAATGCCAGGATTGCTAACTGTCACATTTGCTTGTATCCTCAACCAAACTGTGAAACCATCAAATGGCTGGCGTCATAACTGATCACATGTGCAGCACCATGGCAGTTGCAGATCAAACTGAAGCAGCTTCCTTGGCTGTAAACGATGAGAGGGCTTAATTCTGCTTTAAGGCTTTCAGCAGATCGGCCTCTACAAACCCAGCAGTGCCTAAAATTATAGAGCAACTGAGCATGTGCAGAGCAGGGTAAGAGACAGTATATTACTGTATTTTGAACAGTATAGGCACTTATTTTTAATGTTTTACATAACTATACCTGCAAAAGGGACCAGTCTGAAGCGATCTAGCAGGACATAATTTTTTAACTAAAGTTCCACTTTAAGCTTTGACAATAAAACCTAGAAGCTGATTGGTTACTAGGTACAACTGCACCAGATTCTTTGTGCACCAGTTTTAGTAAATCTCCCCCAGTGCGTCACCATACTATTTCATTCATTAGGGGTTTATATGTACTTTTTATATTCATTCATGGAGGTCTTAGCATCAGACCTAAAATAGGAATTGCTGAAAAGGTAGAAAGAACAGAGGAATTGTGTTCCAAAAGACAGACAGTTACTTCAGATGGGAGTTATGAATAGAATTTAGGGATGTTTGTAATGCCATGTAATCAATAGTGGATTATAAATTTTTCAGTTGAGAAAAAAGAGGTTTAGGAGAACTGCTTAGTTAGGCCACATGCCTGGTACATAGATAGGAAGAAAACTCCCCAAGAAAACAGGCGGGACATTTTAGGCTCAAAAGGTGTACAGACGTAGGCTGAACATAAAGTAAATGCAAAGTATTTATTAGTATCAAAAGTTAAAAAGTATTGATAAAATAATTTACATACAACAATATTACATGAAGCTAGATTGTCAGTGGCCACAAGGCACAAAATAGCATCAATCAATATGCAATGATGAAATGGATGTATAAACCAAACACCAACATTTTTCGAAGTCCTATATGCTCCTTTTTCAGGATAAGTTTAAACAGCCTTGGTAAATATCTTCTATAAAATAAAACACATAGTAGAACATAATCACAGGCACTCTGCAACATAAACAAAGCAGATGGGAGCAGAGAAGAAAAGAGAGAGGTAGCGGAGGAATTACTTACAGTGTCTGAGAGTAGCTACACAGCACACAGCCAACCAAAATGTAAAAATAATATTGCAGGATCCAGTGAAGTGGAAAAAAGGAGCGCCAAAGAATCCCCCCCCCCCCCGGCTTAGACAGGGCCTACGGGAGTTACACAGAGATAACCTAATGTGAAACACAAGGGGGAAAAAATGAAATGTATGTCTATATATATATATATATATATATATATATATATATATAGACATACATACACACACACATATACAGGAAAATGCACATCATATATAAATAAAGTTACCTCACGAGCAGTAAGACGGTCCCCAAGCTCTGAAGCAACCACAAGTATTTGATAATTCCTCATAAATGGTGCTAGTAGCCAAATACAGCTCAGAAGTCTATTCCCAGGAAGGGGGTTCAGAACAGTAGCGGATGTCACAAGGAAAATGATGTACTCCAAAACGTTTCTTAAATGAAACAAAAAAGTGTATATGTAGATGATAAATAATACTAGAATGTGGGGATGACGGCGGAAACAAGATCCTGCCACCTCTTTCCCAACATTCAAAGTGTGTTCAAACTCATAAAAGGTGAACATCCATACCTGCTCCAAAGAATCCTCCTTGCCTGGTGTAACCTGCATGCAGAAAGCCGAACTGGTTGCTGCATGACCTAGGCTGTCTCTATATAGAGGTGCCTAAGTGGAAACTTGTGGAGCATTGGGAGGGAACAAAGTCCCATAATCAGCCCCAGGTGTGCACAGCGCCAGATGGCGCCAAAACAGTCATCTCCCGGGAACAGGGCACGAGGCATCATCCCGCACCACCCCACAGGAGGGGCGTAGTGTGCGGGCTGATGACACACACTCGGAACCCGCCAGCACAGAACAGCCATCCAAGCCTGTGGGCATGACTAGTGTCGCCAATGGGAAGCGGCGGCCAGTCAGATGGAAATAACGGCAAGAGGTCACAGGTGCAGAAGAAAATATCAGCAATCCAGAGGTGGACGGCAAAAGGAAGCCGATGAAATGCAGACAGTGATGACACAAGGGGACATAATCCCCAAGCGTCAGAGTATATCTGAACTGCATTGGCCTGGGTGTGCCGGGTGTAACAACCACCGGGAAAAACAAGCAGAGCCAGATAGATGGTATATGTGGAAAAAAAAAAGGGGGGGGGGGACTTAATGCAGTTTCCACTCAAAGGCAAGGGTAAAGAGTGAGAAGAAGCCACAGAAGGAACCCAAATCCAAGAGGGGAATCATAACTCCATCCCTCCTGAGAAAAAGCCCTCCAAAAAGGTTTTGTAATTAACGGCCTAACTGAGGCCTGGGTATGTGGTGGCCCTAAAGAGTGGATCCACCTCAGCTCCCTCTGGAGGAGAAGTTTGTTTCAATCTCCACCATGCGAGCTGGGGTGGATCCGATCCAAAGCCCAAAGCCTAACCCTAGAAAAAAAACTCTTGTGTAAGACGCGAACGTGTCTACCGAGGGATAGCTCAGGATTGTCAGTTTGCATGCTAAGTACATGCCTGTAAATTCTTTTACACAGTTCATTTTTGGTTTTCCCAACATAGAAGGAACAACAACTGCAAATCAAGAGATACACAACACCGCAGGTTTTTCAATTAATGAAATGTTTGGCCTTGAGTAGATGTCCATTTGGCATTGTAATGGAGGCACCTGTGTGTATCTACATTGATTACAACCTCCGCAGGTGTAGTTACCCCTCCCTGTATTTGCATGGATCCTTCCTTTTTTCACCTTTGTATTCACTCTGGGTGATAGAATCCCACAATGACAGAGAACATCTATAAGTAATCTGGGGAGTCTGGTATACAAATCTCCCCATATTGGAATCTAGAGATATCAAGTGCCAATGTTTCTGTATAATATGTCTAATCCTGGAATGTTGATTGGAAAATGTTATGATTCTGGTGAAATTCTCCTGTTTTCTAGGTACTTGAGGGCCATATAGTAGTTTATTCCTGGAATTGCTAATTGCTTTCTTGTAGGCTTTTTTCAAACAGGTTGGGGTGTATCCTCACTCTAGCAGTCTTATTCCTAATTTAAGTGCTTCCTGCTGGAAGGATGTTTCATCTGAGCAGTTCCTTCTGATCCTAAGATACTGACTGTATGGTATGGATTTCAGTAATGGTTTGGGGTGGAAACTGGACGTATGCAGAAGAGAGTTGCCAGCCGTGGGTTTACGATATAAGCAAATTTTTAACATAAAATTGGTGTCACGTGTTACTGAGGCATCAAAAAATGTGACCTCCTTGGAGTGGTACATCATAGTTAACATCAGGTTGAATTCATTCTTATTTAGTCTGTCCCAAAAGGATTTGCTCAAACCCTTAGGACCATCCCATATCAAAAAGACATCAATGTATCAGTGCCACATAGCTATGTGGTCCGTATGCATTGATAATCGTTCATCCAACATGATCATATGTTCCCACTCCCTCAGGTACAGGTTGGCATACGATGGGGCACAGCAAGTCCCCATCGCAACACCCTGCACCTAGAGGAAAAGAGAAGCGTCAAAGGTAAACACATTGTGGCTAGGGATGAGCTTCGTGTTCGAGTCGAACCCATGTTCGACTCGAACATCGTCTGTTCGCCTGTTCGCCGAATTGCAAACGATATGGGCCTTTCGCGCCAAATTCGTGTGGCGCGTCACGGCCCATAATTCACTGCGGCATCGCAGTGCATTGCTGGCTGATGATTGGCCAAGCATGCACTATGACCCGCATGCTTGGCCAATCACAGCGCCGTCTGAACAGAGAGCCATAATTGGCCAAAGCCAAGGAGGCTTTGGCCAATTATGGCTCAGGGGATTTAGTACATGCCCCACACTATATAAGGCCGCCTGCACGGCGGCCCTGTGTAGTGTGTGTTCCGGCGTTCATAGATAGAGAGAGAGAGAGACAGACAGTGTCATTTGATTTGAGTTAGATAGATTAGGCAGAACAGTCAGTCAGTTAGCTGCACTTACAGTGTATTGTGTATATATATGCATCCCAGGTGTTGCATATATATATATATATATATATATATATATATATATATATATATATATATATATACTGTATTCAGTTTAGCTAGATCCGTTCCTGTTATCTTCTTACTGACAGGCAGGCTTGTCTTGTTACAGTATTTACAGCTACCAGAAGAAAATTGCTGGTGTTCTTTTGATGCTATTAGTACCACAGTCAGGCAGCTAGACTATTTACAGTTAGTGCAGTGCGTCCTGCTCACAGTGTTCAGCTAAAACTACAAGTTAGTGGGGTGCGTCCTGCTCACAGTGTTCAGCTAAACCTACAAGTTAGTGGGCTGCGTCCTGCTCACAGTGTTCAGCTAAATCTACAAGTTAGTGTGGTGCGTCCTGCTCAAAGTGATCAGCTAAACCTACAAGTTAGTGCGGTGCATCCTGCTCACAGTGTTCAGCTAAAACTACAAGTTAGTGTGGTGCGTCCACCTCACAGTGTTCAGCTAAACCTACAAGTTAGTGTGGTGCGTCCTGCTCACAGTGTTCAGCTAAAACTACAAGTTAGTGCGGTTCATCCACCTCACAGTGTTCAGATAAACCTAGAAGTTAGTGCGGTGCGTCCTGCTCACAGTGTTCAGCTAAACCTACAAGTTAGTGTAGTGAGACCTCTGCACAGTGTTCATCTAAAGCTACAAGTTAGTGCAGTGCGTCCTGCTCACAGTGTTCAGCTAAAACTACAAGTTAGTGCTGTGCGTCCTGCTCACAGTGTTCAGCTAAACCTACAAGTTAGTGTAGTGAGACCTCTGCACAGTGTTCATCTAAAGCTACAAGTTAGTGCAGTGCGTCCTGCTCACAGTGTTCAGCTAGATCCGTTCCTGTTATCTTCTTACTGACAGGCAGGCTTGTTTTGTTACAGTATTTACAGCTACCTGAAGAAAATTGCTGGTGTTCTTTTGATCCTATTAGTACCACAGTCAGGCAGCTAGACTATTTACAGTTAGTGCAGTACGTCCTGCTCACAGTGTTCAGCTAAAACTACAAGTTAGTGGGGTGCGTCCTGCTCACAGTGTTCAGCTAAACCTACAAGTTAGTGGGGTGCGTCCACCTCACAGTGTTCAGCCAAACCTACAAGTTAGTGTGGTGCTTCCACCTCACAGTGTTCAGCTAAACCTACAAGTTAGTGCGGTGCGTCCTGCTCACAGTGTTCAGCTAAAACTACAAGTTAGCTACCTGAAGAAAATTGCTGGTGTTCATTTGATGCTATTAGTACCACAGTCAGGCAGCTAGACTATTTACAGTTAGTGCAGTGCGTCCTGCTCACAGTGTTCAGCTAAAACTACAAGTTAGTGTGGTGCGTCCTCCTCACAGTGTCCAGCTAAACCTACAAGTTATTTTTTTGCGAGCTCTGCACAGTGTTCAGCTAAAGCTACCTGTAGAAGGTTGGTGGTGTTTTCCTGATCCTATCACTACCGCAGGCAGCTAAAAAAGCTACAAGTTAGTTTTTTGCGAGCTCTGCACAGTGTTCAGCTAAAGCTACCTGTAGAAGGTTGGTGGTGTTCTCATACTACAGGCAGGCAGTTGATTTTGCTAGCTGCAGTATCAGTACATATATATATATATATATATATATATATATATATATATATATATATATCCCAGCTTAGTGCAGCTACAGGCCATTAGTATGTCTGGAAGGCCAAGAAGGAGAGGCAGACAGTCACAAGCCAATAAGAGAGGGCAAGCAGGCTCTGTGTCTAGTGCTGGTCGTGAAGACGGTGCATCCTCATCAGCACGTGGCCGTGGGACACGCTTGGCCTTTTTTTCGGCAGCTGGCCGTGTTGAGCCGCAACATGCGGAAGACTTGGTCGAGTGGATGACCAAGCCGTCCTCATCCTCCTCATCCTCTCTCACCCATGCCCAGGGTACTTTGTCTGGCAAAGCAGCGGCCTCTTCCCTTGGCTCAATGTCATCAGTGGCTCCTTCCCTAGCCCCACCATGTCCTCCTGAGGAGTCCCTCGAACTGTTTGACCACAGTGTTGGGTACATGCTCCAGGAGGATGCCCAGCGTTTGGAAGGCTCTGATGATGATACTGAGCTCAATGAAGGCAGTAACGTGAGCACGGACAGAGGGGGTGCCCAAGAAGGACAGCAATCTGGCAGTCATGCTGCTGCAGCATACTGCCAGGTTTGCTCCAGTGATGAGGAGGGAGGGGATGATGAGGTCACTGACTCAACGTGGGTGCCTGATAGGAGGAGAGAGGAGGAGGAGGCGGCACATCACCAACGAGGCAGGATGCCCTCCAGGGGCCAGCCTAAGGGCAGCACCTTGACTGCATCACACCCCAAAGCTCCACATGTGCAGGGCGCTGCAGTCTCTGTGCGTTATTCAAAAAGTTCTTTGGTGTGGGTCTTTTTTGAGACGAGTGCATCAGATCGCACCGCTGCTATTTGCAACATATGTCTCAAGCGTATCTCGCGTGGCCAAAACATCTCCCGCTTGGGTACCACATGCTTGACCAGACATATGTTGACCTGCCATGCAGTTAGTTGGCAAGCGTATCTAAAAGACCCACACCAAAGAACAAAGAGGACCTCTCCTTGCTCCTCATCAGCTGAGATCTCCAACCCCACTATACCTTCAGTCCTCTCTGAGACCTGCACTGAGAGGAATGAAGGTGTAGAATTAGGTGTGTCACAGCCAAGTACTTGTGGGCAATCTGCTTTTGGTACACCGACGTCAGATTGTACCAGGCAAATTTCCCTGCCCCAGCTGCTGCACCGCCGAAAGAAGTTTGCTCCCAGCCATCCACATGCCCAGCGGTTGAATGCTAGCTTGGCAAAATTGCTAGCACTTCAACTGCTGCCTTTTCAGTTGGTAGACTCTGCCCCCTTCCGTGAGTTTGTGGAATGTGCGGTTCCTCAGTGGCAGGTACCCAAACGCCACTTTTTCTCACGGAAGGCGATTCCGGCTCTCTACTGGCATGTGGAAGGCAATGTCCATGCCTCGCTGGACAGGGCGGTCAGCGGTAAGGCGCATATTACCGCTGAC